>NW_027133929.1:0-71907 GCF_037392515.1 Haliotis asinina
GTAGCATGTATTGAGTGTCCTTGGGACGTCGTTATCAAATACTGTCTGTGCTGGACGCTGGTAGCATGTATTGAGTGTTCTGGGACGTCGTTATCAAATACTGTCTATGCTGGGACGCTGGTAGCATGTATTGAGTGTCCCTGGGACGTCGTTATCGAAATACTGTCTGTGCTGGGACGCTGTAGCATGTATTGAGTGTCCTGGGGACGTCGTTATCAAATACTGTCTGTGCTGGGACGCTGGTAGCATGTATTGAGTGTCCCTGGGACGTCGTTATCAAATACTGTCTGTGCTGGGACGCTGGTAGCATGTATTGAGTGTCCTGGGACGTCGTTATGAAATACTGTCTGTGCTGGGACGCTGGTAGCATGTATTGAGTGTCCTGGGACGTCGTTATCAAATACTGTCTGTGCTGGGACGCTGGTAGCATGTATTGAGTGTCCTGGGACGTCGTTATCAAATACTGTCTGTGCTGGGACGCTGGTAGCATGTATTGAGTGTCCTGGGACGATCGTTATCAAATACTGTCTGTGCTGGGACGCTGGTAGCATGTATTGAGTGTCCTGGGACATAGTTATCAAATACTGTCTGTGCTGGGACGCTGGTAGCATGTATTGAGTGTCCTGGGACAGTAGTTATCAAATACTGTCTGTGCTGGGACGCTGGTAGCATGTATTGAGTGTCCTGGGACGTCGTTATCAAATACTGTCTGTGCTGGGACGCTGGTAGCATGTATTGAGTGTCCTGGGACGTCGTTATCAAATACTGTCTGTGCTGGGACGCTGGTAGCATGTATTGAGTGTCCTGGGACGTCGTTATGAAATACTGTCTGTGCTGGGACGCTGGTAGCATGTATTGAGTGTCCTGGGACATAGTTATCAAATACTGTCTGTGCTGGGACGCTGGTAGCATGTATTGAGTGTCCTGGGACGTCGTTATCAAATACTGTCTGTGCTGGGACGCTGGTAGCATGTATTGAGTGTCCCTGGGACGTAGTTATGAAATACTGTCTGTGCTGGGACGCTGGTAGCATGTATTGAGTGTCCTGGGACGTCGTTATCAAATACTGTCTGTGCTGGGACGCTGGTAGCATGTATTGAGTGTCCTGGGACGTCGTTATCAAATACTGTCTGTGCTGGGACGCTGGTAGCATGTATTGAGTGTCCTGGGACGTCGTTATCAAATACTGTCTGTGCTGGGACGCTGGTAGCATGTATTGAGTGTCCTGGGACATCGTTATCGAAATACTGTCTGTGCTGGGACGCTGGTAGCATGTATTGAGTGTCCTGGGACGTCGTTATCAAATACTGTCTGTGCTGGGACGCTGGTAGCATGTATTGAGTGTCCTGGGACAGTAGTTATCAAATACTGTCTGTGCTGGGACGCTGGTAGCATGTATTGAGTGTCCTGGGACGTCGTTATCAAATACTGTCTGTGCTGGACGCTGGTAGCATGTATTGAGTGTCCTGGGACGTCGTTATCAAATACTGTCTGTGCTGGGACGCTGGTAGCATGTATTGAGTGTCCTGGGACATAGTTATCAAATACTGTCTGTGCTGGGACGCTGGTAGCATGTATTGAGTGTCCTGGGACATAGTTATCAAATACTGTCTGTGCTGGGACGCTGGTAGCATGTATTGAGTGTCCTGGGACGTCGTTATCAAATACTGTCTGTGCTGGGACGCTGGTAGCATGTATTGAGTGTCCTGGGACGTCGTTATCAAATACTGTCTGTGCTGGGACGCTGGTAGCATGTATTGAGTGTCCTGGGACATAGTTATCAAATACTGTCTGTGCTGGGACGCTGGTAGCATGTATTGAGTGTCCTGGGACGTCGTTATCAAATACTGTCTGTGCTGGGACGCTGGTAGCATGTATTGAGTGTCCTGGGACATAGTTATCAAATACTGTCTGTGCTGGGACGCTGGTAGCATGTATTGAGTGTCCTGGGACATACGTTATCAAATACTGTCTGTGCTGGGACGCTGGTAGCATGTATTGAGTGTCCTGGGACATAGTTATGAAATACTGTCTGTGCTGGGACGCTGGTAGCATGTATTGAGTGTCCTGGGACGTCGTTATCAAATACTGTCTGTGCTGGGACGCTGGTAGCATGTATTGAGTGTCCTGGGACATCGTTATCAAATACTGTCTGTGCTGGGACGCTGGTAGCATGTATTGAGTGTCCTGGGACATAGTTATCAAATACTGTCTGTGCTGGGACGCTGGTAGCATGTATTGAGTGTCCTGGGACATAGTTATCAAATACTGTCTGTGCTGGGACGCTGGTAGCATGTATTGAGTGTCCTGGGACGTCGTTATCAAATACTGTCTGTGCTGGGACGCTGGTAGCATGTATTGAGTGTCCTGGGACGTCGTTATCAAATACTGTCTGTGCTGGGACGCTGGTAGCATGTATTGAGTGTCCTGGGACATAGTTATCAAATACTGTCTGTGCTGGGACGCTGGTAGCATGTATTGAGTGTCCTGGGACGTCGTTATCAAATACTGTCTGTGCTGGGACGCTGGTAGCATGTATTGAGTGTCCTGGGACGTCGTTATCAAATACTGTCTGTGCTGGGACGCTGGTAGCATGTATTGAGTGTCCTGGGACGTCGTTATCAAATACTGTCTGTGCTGGGACGCTGGTAGCATGTATTGAGTGTCCTGGGACATAGTTATCAAATACTGTCTGTGCTGGGACGCTGGTAGCATGTATTGAGTGTCCTGGGACATAGTTATCAAATACTGTCTGTGCTGGGACGCTGGTAGCATGTATTGAGTGTCCTGGGACATAGTTATCAAATACTGTCTGTGCTGGGACGCTGGTAGCATGTATTGAGTGTCCTGGGGACGTCGTTATCAAATACTGTCTGTGCTGGGACGCTGGTAGCATGTATTGAGTGTCCTGGGACATAGTTATCAAATACTGTCTGTGCTGGGACGCTGGTAGCATGTATTGAGTGTCCTGGGACATAGTTATGAAATACTGTCTGTGCTGGGACGCTGGTAGCATGTATTGAGTGTCCTGGGACATAGTTCATGAAATACTGTCTGTGCTGGGACGCTGGTAGCATGTATTGAGTGTCCTGGGACATAGTTATGAAATACTGTCTGTGCTGGGACGCTGGTAGCATGTATTGAGTGTCCTGGGACGTCGTTATCAAATACTGTCTGTGCTGGGACGCTGGTAGCATGTATTGAGTGTCCTGGGACGTCGTTATCAAATACTGTCTGTGCTGGGACGCTGGTAGCATGTATTGAGTGTCCTGGGACGTCGTTATCAAATACTGTCTGTGCTGGGACGCTGGTAGCATGTATTGAGTGTCCTGGGACATAGTTATGAAATACTGTCTGTGCTGGGACGCTGGTAGCATGTATTGAGTGTCCTGGGACATAGTTATGAAATACTGTCTGTGCTGGGACGCTGGTAGCATGTATTGAGTGTCCTGGGACATAGTTATCAAATACTGTCTGTGCTGGGACGCTGGTAGCATGTATTGAGTGTCCTGGGACATAGTTATCAAATACTGTCTGTGCTGGGACGCTGGTAGCATGTATTGAGTGTCCTGGGACATAGTTATGAAATACTGTCTGTGCTGGGACGCTGGTAGCATGTATTGAGTGTCCTGGGACGTCGTTATCAAATACTGTCTGTGCTGGGACGCTGGTAGCATGTATTGAGTGTCCTGGGACGTCGTTATCAAATACTGTCTGTGCTGGGACGCTGGTAGCATGTATTGAGTGTCCTGGGACATAGTTATGAAATACTGTCTGTGCTGGGACGCTGGTAGCATGTATTGAGTGTCCTGGGACATAGTTATCAAATACTGTCTGTGCTGGGACGCTGGTAGCATGTGTTGAGTGTCCTGGGACATAGTTATCAAATACTGTCTGTGCTGGGACGCTGGTAGCATGTATTGAGTGTCCTGGGACGTCGTTATCAAATACTGTCTGTGCTGGGACGCTGGTAGCATGTATTGAGTGTCCTGGGACATAGTTATCAAATACTGTCTGTGCTGGGACGCTGGTAGCATGTATTGAGTGTCCTGGGACATAGTTATCAAATACTGTCTGTGCTGGGACGCTGGTAGCATGTATTGAGTGTCCTGGGACGTCGTTATCAAATACTGTCTGTGCTGGGACGCTGGTAGCATGTATTGAGTGTCCTGGGACGTCGTTATCAAATACTGTCTGTGCTGCGACGCTGGTAGCATGTATTGAGTGTCCTGGGACATAGTTATCAAATACTGTCTGTGCTGGGACGCTGGTAGCATGTATTGAGTGTCCTGGGACATAGTTATCAAATACTGTCTGTGCTGGGACGCTGGTAGCATGTATTGAGTGTCCTGGGACATAGTTATGAAATACTGTCTGTGCTGGGACGCTGGTAGCATGTATTGAGTGTCCTGGGACATAGTTATCAAATACTGTCTGTGCTGGGACGCTGGTAGCATGTATTGAGTGTCCTGGGACATAGTTATCAAATACTGTCTGTGCTGGGACGCTGGTAGCATGTATTGAGTGTCCTGGGACGTCGTTATCAAATACTGTCTGTGCTGGGACGCTGGTAGCATGTATTGAGTGTCCTGGGACATAGTTATCAAATACTGTCTGTGCTGGGACGCTGGTAGCATGTATTGAGTGTCCTGGGACATAGTTATGAAATACTGTCTGTGCTGGGACGCTGGTAGCATGTATTGAGTGTCCTGGGACATAGTTTTGAAATACTGTCTGTGCTGGGACGCTGGTAGCATGTATTGAGTGTCCTGGGACATAGTCATGAAATACTGTCTGTGCTGGGACGCTGGTAGCATGTATTGAGTGTCCTGGGACATAGTTATGAAATACTGTCTGTGCTGGGACGCTGGTAGCATGTATTGAGTGTCCTGGGACGTCGTTATCAAATACTGTCTGTGCTGGGACGCTGGTAGCATGTATTGAGTGTCCTGGGACGTCGTTATCAAATACTGTCTGTGCTGGGACGCTGGTAGCATGTATTGAGTGTCCTGGGACATAGTTATGAAATACTGTCTGTGCTGGGACGCTGGTAGCATGTATTGAGTGTCCTGGGACATAGTTATGAAATACTGTCTGTGCTGGGACGCTGGTAGCATGTATTGAGTGTCCTGGGACATAGTTATCAAATACTGTCTGTGCTGGGACGCTGGTAGCATGTATTGAGTGTCCTGGGACATAGTTATCAAATACTGTCTGTGCTGGGACGCTGGTAGCATGTATTGAGTGTCCTGGGACATAGTTATGAAATACTGTCTGTGCTGGGACGCTGGTAGCATGTATTGAGTGTCCTGGGACGTCGTTATCAAATACTGTCTGTGCTGGGACGCTGGTAGCATGTATTGAGTGTCCTGGGACGTCGTTATCAAATACTGTCTGTGCTGGGACGCTGGTAGCATGTATTGAGTGTCCTGGGACATAGTTATCAAATACTGTCTGTGCTGGGACGCTGGTAGCATGTATTGAGTGTCCTGGGACATAGTTATCAAATACTGTCTGTGCTGGGACGCTGGTAGCATGTATTGAGTGTCCTGGGACATAGTTATCAAATACTGTCTGTGCTGGGACGCTGGTAGCATGTATTGAGTGTCCTGGGACGTCGTTATCAAATACTGTCTGTGCTGGGACGCTGGTAGCATGTATTGAGTGTCCTGGGACATAGTTATCAAATACTGTCTGTGCTGGGACGCTGGTAGCATGTATTGAGTGTCCTGGGACATAGTTATCAAATACTGTCTGTGCTGGGACGCTGGTAGCATGTATTGAGTGTCCTGGGACGTCGTTATCAAATACTGTCTGTGCTGGGACGCTGGTAGCATGTATTGAGTGTCCTGGGACGTCGTTATCAAATACTGTCTGTGCTGGGACGCTGGTAGCATGTATTGAGTGTCCTGGGACATAGTTATCAAATACTGTCTGTGCTGGGACGCTGGTAGCATGTATTGAGTGTCCTGGGACATAGTTATCAAATACTGTCTGTGCTGGGACGCTGGTAGCATGTATTGAGTGTCCTGGGACATAGTTATGAAATACTGTCTGTGCTGGGACGCTGGTAGCATGTATTGAGTGTCCTGGGACATAGTTATCAAATACTGTCTGTGCTGGGACGCTGGTAGCATGTATTGAGTGTCCTGGGACATAGTTATCAAATACTGTCTGTGCTGGGACGCTGGTAGCATGTATTGAGTGTCCTGGGACGTCGTTATCAAATACTGTCTGTGCTGGGACGCTGGTAGCATGTATTGAGTGTCCTGGGACATAGTTATCAAATACTGTCTGTGCTGGGACGCTGGTAGCATGTATTGAGTGTCCTGGGACATAGTTATGAAATACTGTCTGTGCTGGGACGCTGGTAGCATGTATTGAGTGTCCTGGGACATAGTTATGAAATACTGTCTGTGCTGGGACGCTGGTAGCATGTATTGAGTGTCCTGGGACATAGTTATGAAATACTGTCTGTGCTGGGACGCTGGTAGCATGTATTGAGTGTCCTGGGACATAGTTATGAAATACTGTCTGTGCTGGGACGCTGGTAGCATGTATTGAGTGTCCTGGGACGTCGTTATCAAATACTGTCTGTGCTGGGACGCTGGTAGCATGTATTGAGTGTCCTGGGACGTCGTTATCAAATACTGTCTGTGCTGGGACGCTGGTAGCATGTATTGAGTGTCCTGGGACATAGTTATGAAATACTGTCTGTGCTGGGACGCTGGTAGCATGTATTGAGTGTCCTGGGACATAGTTATCAAATACTGTCTGTGCTGGGACGCTGGTAGCATGTATTGAGTGTCCTGGGACATAGTTATCAAATACTGTCTGTGCTGGGACGCTGGTAGCATGTATTGAGTGTCCTGGGACGTCGTTATCAAATACTGTCTGTGCTGGGACGCTGGTAGCATGTATTGAGTGTCCTGGGACATAGTTATCAAATACTGTCTGTGCTGGGACGCTGGTAGCATGTATTGAGTGTCCTGGGACATAGTTATCAAATACTGTCTGTGCTGGGACGCTGGTAGCATGTATTGAGTGTCCTGGGACATAGTTATCAAATACTGTCTGTGCTGGGACGCTGGTAGCATGTATTGAGTGTCCTGGGACGTCGTTATCAAATACTGTCTGTGCTGGGACGCTGGTAGCATGTATTGAGTGTCCTGGGACATAGTTATGAAATACTGTCTGTGCTGGGACGCTGGTAGCATGTATTGAGTGTCCTGGGACATAGTTATGAAATACTGTCTGTGCTGGGACGCTGGTAGCATGTATTGAGTGTCCTGGGACATAGTTATCAAATACTGTCTGTGCTGGGACGCTGGTAGCATGTATTGAGTGTCCTGGGACATAGTTATCAAATACTGTCTGTGCTGGGACGCTGGTAGCATGTATTGAGTGTCCTGGGACATAGTTATGAAATACTGTCTGTGCTGGGACGCTGGTAGCATGTATTGAGTGTCCTGGGACGTCGTTATCAAATACTGTCTGTGCTGGGACGCTGGTAGCATGTATTGAGTGTCCTGGGACGTCGTTATCAAATACTGTCTGTGCTGGGACGCTGGTAGCATGTATTGAGTGTCCTGGGACATAGTTATCAAATACTGTCTGTGCTGGGACGCTGGTAGCATGTATTGAGTGTCCTGGGACATAGTTATCAAATACTGTCTGTGCTGGGACGCTGGTAGCATGTATTGAGTGTCCTGGGACATAGTTATCAAATACTGTCTGTGCTGGGACGCTGGTAGCATGTATTGAGTGTCCTGGGACGTCGTTATCAAATACTGTCTGTGCTGGGACGCTGGTAGCATGTATTGAGTGTCCTGGGACATAGTTATCAAATACTGTCTGTGCTGGGACGCTGGTAGCATGTATTGAGTGTCCTGGGACATAGTTATCAAATACTGTCTGTGCTGGGACGCTGGTAGCATGTATTGAGTGTCCTGGGACGTCGTTATCAAATACTGTCTGTGCTGGGACGCTGGTAGCATGTATTGAGTGTCCTGGGACGTCGTTATCAAATACTGTCTGTGCTGGGACGCTGGTAGCATGTATTGAGTGTCCTGGGACATAGTTATCAAATACTGTCTGTGCTGGGACGCTGGTAGCATGTATTGAGTGTCCTGGGACATAGTTATCAAATACTGTCTGTGCTGGGACGCTGGTAGCATGTATTGAGTGTCCTGGGACATAGTTATGAAATACTGTCTGTGCTGGGACGCTGGTAGCATGTATTGAGTGTCCTGGGACATAGTTATCAAATACTGTCTGTGCTGGGACGCTGGTAGCATGTATTGAGTGTCCTGGGACATAGTTATCAAATACTGTCTGTGCTGGGACGCTGGTAGCATGTATTGAGTGTCCTGGGACGTCGTTATCAAATACTGTCTGTGCTGGGACGCTGGTAGCATGTATTGAGTGTCCTGGGACATAGTTATCAAATACTGTCTGTGCTGGGACGCTGGTAGCATGTATTGAGTGTCCTGGGACATAGTTATGAAATACTGTCTGTGCTGGGACGCTGGTAGCATGTATTGAGTGTCCTGGGACATAGTTATGAAATACTGTCTGTGCTGGGACGCTGGTAGCATGTATTGAGTGTCCTGGGACATAGTTATGAAATACTGTCTGTGCTGGGACGCTGGTAGCATGTATTGAGTGTCCTGGGACATAGTTATGAAATACTGTCTGTGCTGGGACGCTGGTAGCATGTATTGAGTGTCCTGGGACGTCGTTATCAAATACTGTCTGTGCTGGGACGCTGGTAGCATGTATTGAGTGTCCTGGGACGTCGTTATCAAATACTGTCTGTGCTGGGACGCTGGTAGCATGTATTGAGTGTCCTGGGACATAGTTATGAAATACTGTCTGTGCTGGGACGCTGGTAGCATGTATTGAGTGTCCTGGGACATAGTTATCAAATACTGTCTGTGCTGGGACGCTGGTAGCATGTATTGAGTGTCCTGGGACATAGTTATCAAATACTGTCTGTGCTGGGACGCTGGTAGCATGTATTGAGTGTCCTGGGACGTCGTTATCAAATACTGTCTGTGCTGGGACGCTGGTAGCATGTATTGAGTGTCCTGGGACATAGTTATCAAATACTGTCTGTGCTGGGACGCTGGTAGCATGTATTGAGTGTCCTGGGACATAGTTATCAAATACTGTCTGTGCTGGGACGCTGGTAGCATGTATTGAGTGTCCTGGGACATAGTTATCAAATACTGTCTGTGCTGGGACGCTGGTAGCATGTATTGAGTGTCCTGGGACGTCGTTATCAAATACTGTCTGTGCTGGGACGCTGGTAGCATGTATTGAGTGTCCTGGGACATAGTTATCAAATACTGTCTGTGCTGGGACGCTGGTAGCATGTATTGAGTGTCCTGGGACATAGTTATCAAATACTGTCTGTGCTGGGACGCTGGTAGCATGTATTGAGTGTCCTGGGACATAGTTATGAAATACTGTCTGTGCTGGGACGCTGGTAGCATGTATTGAGTGTCCTGGGACATAGTTATCAAATACTGTCTGTGCTGGGACGCTGGTAGCATGTATTGAGTGTCCTGGGACATAGTTATCAAATACTGTCTGTGCTGGGACGCTGGTAGCATGTATTGAGTGTCCTGGGACGTCGTTATCAAATACTGTCTGTGCTGGGACGCTGGTAGCATGTATTGAGTGTCCTGGGACGTCGTTTCTGATTGGGGTTCAGTTAATCTAGACTAGTCCAAGAAAGTCTAGAAAGACCTTTTTTATTTATTGTTTAGAATCTGCTGAACACAGTTAATGCGCTGATAATGAATGCTTTGCGTTTACGTAACAATCCTACTTTAGACAACTTGTTCGCAAGGCAGATTTACAGCAAAATTGGACTCGCAGATTGTGGCAAGTTCAACACACGTATGATAGGCTTTTCGACGCTCGTCCGTCGTGTTTGGAGGTCGGCTGTGCGTACTGGCTGTTACGTCCAGACACCAATGATTGTCTGCAGAAGAAACAAAGACAGCATTAATGTTCGCAACCGAGTTACATGAAATATAGGAGACAGAACGACTCCATTAATGACTGTCATTGTGTAGCTCCTCCCTGTCTAATTGTACCGGTACCTGATAGATGGAACTGAGGTCTTGATTCCTGACGGGCCAAAGCAGAATTGATGCAGCCTCGTGACGTGCGGAATCACCTACGTGCATGTAACGGCCTAGCATTATCACAATGGAGATTGGTCTTGTGTTCAGAGGATGGTCATGGAAATGTGTTACAACAACCCCGTGTAGGATGTTGGTGATGTATCAGTTCTATTCACAAATATATATCTCTTATATATTCTTTTTTTCTCCCAGTCAAGTGTAGAGTCACATGAGACACACACCCACACCATCTGCCAAACAACACTTTCTCCTATAATTTCCGTATACATATGCAACGTTTCTGCAGGGACAAACGAGAGCTCAATCGTCAGTCATGCATGAACAAAGGAGATCATCTGTCGTCCGACCAATGGACACTTTGGAATTCAAACCTGCAGTAACATTTCCGAAGATGCGTTTTTCAGCGTTGTGCATTCGTTCCATGAGCACAAACCGGAATTACAGCGACAAAAATATAATAATCAAACAACACTAATTTTGAAAAATAAGATTATGAAATTTCACACATGAATGTGTCCTGTGCGTTTCTTTTTGGGGAGAGGATAATTATAACATAAATCATAGCTGGTCTTATGGAGTTAACAGCTGTGTGTTTTGCGATACTTTGTCCATGTGTATATTCATATGACAAATTAGGAACAGGAACATAAATCGCAACGGTATACTTTTCGAATGTGTTTGTAATTCTTTCATCAGGTTGCAACGTTTGCTGTTGAAAGTTTGGCCTTTGACAGGTAGGTGCGTTTGGCAGTCAACATAACAACTTTTTCCAATCTACGGAAGTAAATACAGCAAACTAAAACGTTTCAGTACTGTACTGTCTGTCTAGTTACTTACGTGTAGAGGTGCGCAGATTGCCGGGCCGTTTGTAAAGGCATGTTCCTGCTCTCTGGCGGAAAACGCCCATCGCTGGTCATCTCGATGTCATCACCTATCTTGGACCTGCAGATACAATCATGTGTCAGTGTGTCGTGTTTGCACATAGCACGCCGTGTGTCTGACGTGTGTCCGTGTGTCGTGTCAGCAGATAGTAAGACATGTTTCAAGGTGTCAGTGTATCGTGTCTGCAGACAGAAGGACGTGTGTCAAGGTGTAGATAGAATCACGTGTCCGTGTGTCGTGTCTGCAGAGAGCAGGATGTGTGTCAGTATCTATAGATAGCAGGACGTGTGTGAGGGTGCCGTGTCTGAGGACGTGTGTCATCTCCAACCATATATCTACGTACTATTCATGCATACTATCTTTTTGCACTATTCCACCGGCATATCTAAGCACTATTCCAGCTGTATATACGCACTATTTCATGAGTATATCTTCGTAAGACATCAGAAAGTATATCTTCGTACTTTATCAGCAGTATGTCTAAGTAACATTCCAGAATTATATCCACTCACTATGTCAGTATTCCAGCTGGGTATCCACTCACTATCCCAGCTGCCACCCACTATTCCAGCTGCGCATCCACTCACTATTCCAGCTGCGCACCCACTCACTATTCCAGGTGGATGTATACGCTGTATTCCAAGTGGATGTCTACCTGATCCCACCACTTACCCCTTATCTCAGTCAGGCGCTGCTGAACACTAGTATCTTCCAACCTACATCTTCATTTGGAGATCATTTAGGGGATGTGACAACAACTGACTGCATTTTGAATTACTCGCACTGAATGGGGACATGGGTGTCACAAGATGTCTCGGGCTCAACAACTGGCATTGATTGGGGACCTGGGTACCAGACGGTGTCTCGGGCTCCCAAACACAAATTATGATGGGATCCCAATATCAAAAGATCATGCGTTCGAATACCTAAGAGGCCGCGCGCTGATGAAGCCAGTGAGCAGGCAAGGGGAAAGCGTAGAAGCCAGATACAGTGTCATGCAAATAATTATGCAAAGGAATCGTTTAAAAAGAAGATATTTATACAATAGATTGGACTTGGTGGGGGACTAAGAGTGCATCATAAGAGGATTTGATGTAGCACCCTTGATCACGGTTGATGGTGGGCTTTTAGAATTTGGTGTGGATGACTTTGGTGAGTTTGCGTTAACACTTAGTGAGGTGAAGTCCATTTTAATATAATAATGATGCAAGCTCACTCTACATGTTGACTACCATTTGCTTAGGAACATTCTGAGAGAGGAACCCTATGAGAGAGGGACACTCTGAAAGCGAAACACCCTGAGAAAGGCGGGTTATTGTCATATGACCTACCACCGTTGTTCCCGTAGTCTCTTGTCGAGCCTCCGACGGTAACAGATGATCTTGACGATGATGAAGGCAGCTGCAAGCACTCCGCCGACCGCTCCAACAATAGCCATGATGATGTTGGTGACCTTCCGCTCACGGGTGATAAGCGCTAAACGTTAAAAACAAATACTGACTTTCTGCTGAGAACGAACGAATACAAAACTGTGACTATAAGAAAACAAACTTTTTACATTGATGAAAAAGAAACACGTTCTGTATCAACTTTTCATGAACTGAGTATATCTTTAGTCCTGAGGTAAAATCTCATCGGTGCTTCACGCGCCCGTCCCGGAATGACGTGATAACGAATGGCCTTTAAGGTCTACCACGATTTCTTGACAAAGTGTCCCTGTAGTAAGACAGGTATGAAACCAATTTTGAGCCCTCTTTACAATGGAGGGGTATCAACTACGGGCGTATGTCTTCTGTGTGAGGGGGTTGTTGGATAACGATCTCAGACTGTATGTTGAATCACGTACGAACACACTTGGTGTTGGGAAGTTTCCATGTGCCATTCTGACACTTGGCCATCATGTCGTCCTGCGGGATGAATACCTCGGAGACACACTTCACTGGTAAAGAGGTAGTGTCAGAAGTGTAGGAGGCCGAGTCGATCATCAGGTCATGCTCGTTGTCCTTTGTCACAACCACTGGAGGAGTAGGAAGAGGACAATCTGGAACAAAACATGTGTGATGATAGTCATCCCTGTGATTGTACGACTAACATCGCTAACATTCTCCAAACATTATTGCTGCTTTTGCATCACAAAGATGTCCCAAATACCTTATTGCTGCTGTTGCCTGTCTCGCATCACAAACATGTCCCAAATACCATATTGCTGCTGTTGGCTGTCTTGTATCACAAACATGTCCCAGATACCTTATTGCTGTTGTTGCCTGTCTCGTATCACAAACATGTCCCAAATACAATATTGCTGCTGTTGCCTGTCATGAATCACAAACATGTCCCAAATACCCTATTGCTGCTGTTGCCTGCCTCTCATCACAAACATGTCCCAAATACGTTCTCGCTCCTGTTGTCTGTCTCGCATCACAAGCATGTCCCAGATACCTTATTGCTGCTATTGCCTGTCTTGCATCACAAACATGTCCCAAATACGTTCTCGCTCCTGCTGTCTGTCTCGCATCACAAACATGTCCCAAATACGTTCTCGCTCCTGTTGTCTGTCTCGCATCACAAGCATGTCCCAGATACCTTATTGCTGCTATTGCCTGTCTTGCATCACAAACATGTCCCAAATACGTTCTCGCTCCTGCTGTCTGTCTCGCATCACAAACATGTCCCAAATACCCTATTGCTGCTGTTGCCTGTCTCGCATCACAAACATGTCCCAAATACCATATTGCTGCCGTTGGCTGTCTTGCATCACAAACATGTCCCAGATACCTTGTTGCTGTTGTTGCCTGTCTCGCATCACAAACATGTCCCAAATACCTTATTGTTGCTGTTGTTGCCTGTCTCGCATCACAAACATGTCCCAAATACCCTATTGCTGCTGTTGCCTGCCTCGCATCACAAACATGTCCCAAATACCATATTGCTGCTGTTGCCTGTTATGAATCACAAACATGTCCCAAATACGTTCTCGCTCCTGTTGTCTGTCTCGCATCACAAACATGTCTCAGATACCTTATTGTTGCTGTTGCCTGTCTTGCATCACAAACATGTCCCAAATACGTTCTCGCTCCTGTTGGCTGTCTTGCATCACAAACATGTCATGATTACCTTATTGCTGCTGTTGGCTGTCTCGTATCACAAACATGTCCCAAATACCATATTGTTTCTGTTGGCTGTCTTGCATCACAAACATGTCCCAAATACGTTCTCGCTCCTGCTGTCTGTCTCGCATCACAAACATGTCCCAAATACCATATTGCTGTTGTTGCCTGTCTCGTATCGCAAACATGTCCCAAATACCATATTGCTGCCGTTGGCTGTCTCGCATCACAAACATGTCCCAAATACCTTATTGTTGCTGTTGCTCGTCTCTCATCAAAAAACATGTCCCAAATACGTTATTGCGGTTGTTGCCTGTCTCGAATCACAAACATGTCCCAAATACCTTATTGTTGTTGTTGCCTGCCTTGCATCACAAAACATGTCCCAAATACCATATTGCTGCTGTTGTCTGTCTTGAATCACAAAACATGTCCCAAATTCGTTATTTTTGTTGTTGCCTGTCTCGCATCACAAACATGTCCCAGACACCTTATTGCTGCTGTTGCCTGTCTCGCATCACAAACATGTCCCAAATACCTTACTACTAATGTTGCCTGTCTCGCATCACAAACATGTCTCAAGTACCATATTGCTGCTGTTGCCTGTCACACATCACAAACATGTCCCAAATACCTTGTTGCTGTTACCTGCCTTGCATCACAAAACATGTCCCAAATACCTCATTGCTGCTGTTGCCTGTTTCGCATCACAAACATGTCCCAAACATACATTTATTTCAGTCGAATGAGGAGACCAGAGGTATAATTATTGCAAATTACCTCATGCATTCCCCAAAGCTTCCTTTGAGGATAAACTGAGATATTCCGGTGTGACGACTCTGGACATCGCATACACTGGTGATTCAAAATAGAAGTATATTTGTAGTGGGACTGCATGCTGTCTCACCAGAAGAAAGGGTCACAGAGCTGAGAACGTCAGGTCCGTGGACGAAGTAGTATTCACCATTTATGTAATGTTTGAGTCTCAAAGTAACATCGTTTTCAGAAAGACTTCATCTACAAGGGAATTTGTGTCGGCGTGAAAATATCACCCGTGGCTGCTTTGTGATTAAAACAAAAATTACGTCTTTCCTGATACAGTTGCTCCTATTCGCCCAGTAACATCATACATGTTCTTTTATCAGAAAAAATCATCCAGAAGTGCCTACTTTTTCCGGGTTTGTAATAAAGCCCTGGGCCTAGATTTTCGAAGTTCTCTTAGCGCATAGATTGTCGTAAGTGCCATGTACTAACATTAACTTACGACTAGTACTATCTTAGCGATAAGAGAGCTTCGACAATCTAGGCCCATGTGACACAGAAATGTGTCAGTCCGGTTTCGCTCACTCGCACACGTGGAACACACGTTATATCTTACTTACTTGGGACGACACTAGCATTGCTGACACAACACAGGACAACGACGGTCAAAGTGAGGTAATTCCAGACGGGGAGATCGCCACAGAACTCCATCATTGGGGGTCATAAACTGCAGATACAGTGACAACACGGCATGGTATAAACATTATTGTTATATTCAGGGAGTTGTATCAGTTGGAGACAAGGATATGGCATTATCGGCTACACAAATATCTACACTTTGGTTGACAGGATACATTTCCTTATTGGCATTTCCTTTTCGTCATCATTTGTTTTTCGAAAGATTGAGGAAAGCTGACGATGAAGATGTTGAGGTGAGGAAGGAGAATATGAGTGTGTGAAAATGGATCTTGCGTTTGCTGACATTGAGAAATGTACTTGATAGTGGAAAGACATACGGCGGAGACATTGGGCTTCGTGAGACTGGGGATTGTGTGAAGGAGGGATATGACGGAGGGGCTGGGTGGGGAGACACTGACATGGCAGGTTTAAATAGTATGTGATTGTGCTGTACTCACCCTAGTCAAGCTAGCTATCTCCACTTCCTGATTCACACAACTGACATGGACGAAGTCCCAGATAACACGCCAGTGATACCGTAAGACCTCAAGTATTTATTAATAACAACAGATCCATACAGATCAGTCAGTGCAACCTGAAGCTATACCACACGGATCCTTCTGTCTCTACGACAGTCAGTGCAACCTGAAACTATACCACATGGATCCTTTCGTCTCTACCCCAGACAGTGCAACCTGAGACTTATCAAACGAATTCAACAATTTTAAGCACAGATAAATTTATGGGGTCTACAGTTCAAATGATTATAATATAACTACGGTAATGACGAGATAAACTTTCGTAACCTCATCTTAGACAGCACTTATGTTGCAACATTTTACCATATTTAGGCTTTCAGTGATATCTAGAATCTAGACCTGACTTGCTGTATTGGGGCTGGTCGCTTTGTACACGGTACCACGTGCAGGAAGCAATATATCAAATATGCAATGCAATTCAGTTTCGGCAAAATGTATTTCTGATGGAAAAAATTCATCCTGGCTTTGAAATAGTTTACTTTAGTGGGGTATGTATGGAATCCTTGACGGGGCATTGTCGCGTTGTTGCATTGTGGTTATAATGCATTGTGGCGCTTTAAATAACCGTTTTGTTTATGCCTTCAAAGTGCGACAATGCGACACTGCCCCTTCTTGGATTCCATTTCTACGGGAGCTGTTTGTTGTGTTGTTGTGATAAGCTTGGACAGGTTGGCACGTTGTACACGTTATCGTCAGGGTGACCTTGGTAAGTGTGGCCGGCCCAGTAAACTGTACTTGCCCTGGGGGTAGTACCACGGGTAGTATGATATAGGTGCGGTAGGAGTGTGAGCCGTGTCGACTATTGAACCTCCACACGAAGATGATGCAAACAATTCTCATGCAAAATAATAAGCGACAGACTTACCTCAACAAACACATGTGCCACGCACATTTCCAAATTGATGTATGCTGATAAATAATGTAAAGTGACTGAGTGAATAAGATTTTCCAATATGTCAGCAATATCATGACGGGTACACACATTGTATCCATCTGGGGAATCGAACCCGGGTCTTCTTTGTGACCGGCGAACGTTTTAATGTGTGAAACCTATTTCTGGTGTCAATAGCGGTGATATGGATGGAATATTGCTAAAAGCGGCGTAAAGCCCAACCCACTCACTAATGAACCGTTGTGGTTTTAGTTTGCACTGTGATGAGAGCTCGCTTGATGCATTCTCTCCTGCTGATGCCCTAGCGTCGAACTATCTTCAATGTCACAGGGCCCTGAACAGGCATTTTATCAATAATAACATAACTAAGGAGATTACACTAAAGATGGCGCTCTGAACAGGGATATGCACACGTCTCCTATTTTTCAGTTTAGTTTTTATTACATTATTTCATTGTCCATAACGTTTTCTAATCCTTTACGGATACCGCCCAGATTTTTAAATATTAGAAAGTTAATTTGACACATCACCATTCTATCACGTAATGCTGAAGATTAGGTAGTTCTACAGAGGTACTACATGATGGTTTGAGCGCTGTCTTCAAAATAAATTGAACAAAAATCGCATGGTGAACTAACGGTCAGTACAAACTGGACTTACTCACTCCTGGACAGAAAGCAAACATACTGTCTCTTGGCAAACACTGTTATCCCCGAGGCTAGACAGATAAAGGCATCATACGTATTGTCTCAACACAGACAGAGGTGTATCTATACATTCACAACTTTCGCATTACCTGTAATGGTTAAAAATGCGTATGTGTGTAGTGTATCTATACATTCACAACTTTCGCAATGCCTGTAATGTAGAAACTACGTTCCAATATTGGCCAAAGCCCTGTGTTCGATGCTACTGCACATGGTTCATTCAAATACTACCCTTAACTAGTTTAAATACGTATGTAGGTGATGCATCTATACATTTACAACTTTCGCAATGCCTGTAATGGTTAACAATGCGTATATATGTAGTGTATCTATGCATTCACAACTTTCGCAATGCCTGTAATGTAGAAACCACGTCCCAGTATTGGCCAAAGCCCTGTCTTCGATGCTACTGCACATGGTTCATTCAAATACTACCCTTAACTAGTTTAAATACGTATGTAGGTGATGTATCTATACATTCACAACTTTCGCAATGCCTGTAATGTAGAAACCACGTTCCAATATGGGACAAAGCCCTGTGTTTGATGCTACTGCACATGGTTCATTCAAATACTACAATTAAGTGCTTACAATGCGTATGTGTGTAGTGTATCTATACATTCACAACTTTCGCAATGCCTGTAATGTAGAAACCACGTTCCAATATTGGACAAAGCCATGTGTTTGATGCTACTGCACATGGTTCATTCAAATACTACCCTTAAGTGGTTTAAATACGTATGTAGGTGATGTATCTATACATTCACAACTTTCGCAATGCCTGTAATGTAGAAACCACGTTCCAATATTGGACAAAGCCCTGTGTTCGATGCTACTCCACACGGTTCATTCAAATACTACCCTTAAGTGGTTTAAATACGTATGTAGGTGATGTATCTATACATTCACAACTTTCGCAATGCCTGTAATGTAGAAACCACGTTCCAATATTGGACAAAGCCCTGTGTTCGATGCTACTGCACACGGTTCATTCAAATACTACCCTTAAGTGGTTTAAATACGTATGTAGGTAATGTATCTATACATTCACAACTTTCGCAATGCCTGTAATGTAGAAACCACGTTCCAATATTGGACAAAGCCCTGTGTTTGATGCTACTGCACATGGTTCATTCAAATACTACCCTTAACTAGTTCACATACGTATGTAGGTAATGTATCTATACATTTGCAACTTTCGCAATGCCTGTACTGGTTAAAAATGCGAATATATGTAGTGTATCTATACATTCACAACTTTCGCAATGCCTGTAATGTAGAAACTACGTTCCAGTATTGGACAAAGCCCTCTGTTCGATGCTACTGCACATGGTTCATTCAAATACTACCCTTAACTAGTTTAAATACGTATGTAGGTGATGCATCTATACATTTACAACTTTCGCAATGCCTGTAATGGTTAAGAATGCGTATATATGTAGTGTATCTATGCATTCACAACTTTCGCAATGCCTGTAATGTAGAAACCACGTCCCAGTATTGGCCAAAGCCCTGTGTTCGATGCTACTGCACATGGTTCATTCAAATACTACCCTTAACTAGTTTAAATACGTATGTAGGTAATGTATCTATACATTTACAACTTTCGCAATGCCTGTAATGGTTAAAAATGCGTATATATGTAGTGTATCTATGCATTCACAACTTTCGCAATGCCTGTAATGTAGAAACCACGTCCCAGTATTGGCCAAAGCCCTCTGTTCGATGCTACTGCACATTGTTCATTCAAATACTACCCTTAACTAGTTCAAATACGTATGAAGGTAATGTATCTATACATTTACAACTTTCGAAATGCCTGTACTTGTTAAAAATGCGTATATATGTAGTGTATCTATGCATTCATAACTTTCGCAATGCCTGTAATGTAGAAACCACGTTCCAGTATTGGACAAAGCCCTGTGTTCGATGCTACTGCACATGGTTCATTCAAATACTACCCTTAACTAGTTTAAATACGTATGTAGGTAATGTATCTATACATTCACAACTTTCGCAATGCCTGTAATGTAGAAACCACGTTCCAATATTGGACAAAGCCCTGTGTTTGATGCTACTGCACATGGTTCATTTAAATACTACAATTAAGTGCTTACAATGCGTATGTGTGTAGTGTATCTATACATTCACAACTTTCGCAATGCCTGTAATGTAGAAACCACGTTCCAATATTGGACAAAGCCCTGTGTTCGATGCTACTGCACATGGTTCATTCAAATACTACCCTTAACTAGTTTAAATACGTATGTAGGTGATGTATCTATACATTCACAACTTTCGCAATGCCTGTAATGTAGAAACCACGTTCCAATATTGGACAAAGCCCTGTGTTCGATGCTACTGCACACGGTTCATTCAAATACTACCCTTAAGTGGTTTAAATACGTATGTAGGTAATGTATCTATACATTCACAACTTTCGCAATGCCTGTAATGTAGAAACCACGTTCCAATATTGGACAAAGCCCTGTGTTCGATGCTACTGCACATGGTTCATTCAAATACTACCCTTAACTAGTTCACATACGTATGTAGGTAATGTATCTATACATTTGCAACTTTTGCAATGCCTGTACTGGTTAAAAATGCGAATATATGTAGTGTATCTATACATTCACAACTTTCGCAATGCCTGTAATGTAGAAACCACGTTCCAGTATTGGACAAAGCCCTCTGTTCGATGCTACTGCACATGGTTCATTCAAATACTACCCTTAACTAGTTTAAATACGTATGTAGGTGATGCATCCATACATTTACAACTTTCGCAATGCCTGTAATGGTTAAGAATGCGTATATATGTAGTGTATCTATGCATTCACAACTTTCGCAATGCCTGTAATGTAGAAACCACGTCCCAGTATTGGCCAAAGCCCTGTGTTCGATGCTACTGCACATGGTTCATTCAAATACTACCCTTAACTAGTTTAAATACGTATGTAGGTAATGTATCTATACATTTACAACTTCCACAATGCCTGTAATGGTTAAAAATGCGTATATATGTAGTGTATCTATGCATTCACAACTTTCGCAATGCCTGTAATGTAGAAACCACGTCCCAGTATTGGCCAAAGCCCTCTGTTCGATGCTACTGCACATGGTTCATTCAAATACTACCCTTAACTAGTTCAAATACGTATGTAGGTAATGTATCTATACATTTACAACTTTCGAAATGCCTGTACTTGTTAAAAATGCGTATATATGTAGTGTATCTATGCATTCATAACTTTCGCAATGCCTGTAATGTAGAAACCACGTTCCAGTATTGGACAAAGCCCTGTGTTCGATGCTACTGCACATGGTTCATTCAAATACTACCCTTAACTAGTTTAAATACGTATGTAGGTGATGTATCTATACATTCACAACTTTCGCAATGCCTGTAATGTAGAAACCACGTTCCAATATGGGACAAAGCCCTGTGTTTGATGCTACTGCACATGGTTCATTCAAATACTACAATTAAGTGCTTACAATGCGTATGTGTGTAGTGTATCTATATATTCACAACTTTCGCAATGCCTGTAATGTAGAAACCACGTTCCAATATTGGACAAAGCCCTGTGTTCGATGCTACTGCACATGGTTCATTCAAATACTACCCTTAACTAGTTTAAATACGTATGTAGGTGATGTATCTATACATTCACAACTTTCGCAATGCCTGTAATGTAGAAACCACGTTCCAATATTGGACAAAGCACTGTGTTCGATGCTACTCCACACGGTTCATTCAAATACTACCCTTAAGTGGTTTAAATACGTATGTAGGTGATGTATCTATACATTCACAACTTTCGCAATGCCTGTAGTGTAGAAACCACGTTCCAATATTGGACAAAGCCCTGTGTTCGATGCTACTGCACACGGTTCATTCAAATACTACCCTTAAGTGGTTTAAATACGTATGTAGGTAATGTATCTATACATTCACAACTTTCGCAATGCCTGTAATGTAGAAACCACGTTCCAATATTGGACAAAGCCCTGTGTTCGATGCTACTGCACATGGTTCATTCAAATACTACCCTTAACTAGTTCACATACGTATGTAGGTAATGTATCTATACATTTACAACTTTCGCAATGCCTGTACTGGTTAAAAATGCGTATATATGTAGTGTATCTATACATTCACAACTTTCGCAATGCCTGTAATGTAGAAACCACGTTCCAGTATTGGACAAAGCCCTGTGTTCGATGCTACTGCACATGGTTCATTCAAATACTACACTCAACTAGTTTAAATACGTATGTAGGTGATGTATCTATACATTTACAACTTTCGCAATGCCTGTAATGGTTAAAAATGCGTATATATGTAGTATATCTATGCATTCACAACTTTCGCAATGCCTGTAATGTAGAAACCACGTCCCAGTATTGGCCAAAGCCCTTCGTTCGATGCTACTGCACATGGTTCATTCAAATACTACCCTTAACTAGTTTAAATACGTATGTAGGTGATGTATCTATACATTCACAACTTTCGCAATGCCTGTAATGTAGAAACCACGTTCCAATATGGGACAAAGCCCTGTGTTTGATGCTACTGCACATGGTTCATTCAAATACTACAATTAAGTGCTAACAATGCGTATGTGTGTAGTGTATCTATACATTCACAACTTTCGCAATGCCTGTAATGTAGAAACCACGTTCCAATATTGGACAAAGCCATGTGTTCGATGCTACTGCACATGGTTCATTCAAATACTACCCTTAACTAGTTTAAATACGTATGTAGGTGATGTATCTATACATTCACAACTTTCGCAATGCCTGTAATGTAGAAACCACGTTCCAATATTGGACAAAGCCCTGTGTTCGATGCTACTCCACACGGTTCATTCAAATACTACCCTTAAGTGGTTTAAATACGTATGTAGGTGATGTATCTATACATTCACAACTTTCGCAATGCCTGTAATGTAGAAACCACGTTCCAATATTGGACAAAGCCCTGTGTTCGATGCTACTGCACACGGTTCATTCAAATACTACCCTTATGTGGTTTAAATACGTATGTAGGTAGTGTATCTATACATTCACAACTTTTGCAATGCCTGTAATGTAGAAACCACGTTCCAATATTGGACAAAGCCCTGTGTTCGATGCTACTGCACATGGTTCATTCAAATACCACCCTTAACTAGTTCACATACGTATGTAGGTAATGTATCTATACATTTACAACTTTCGCAATGCCTGTAATGGTTAAAAATGCGAATATATGTAGTGTATCTATACATTCACAACTTTCGCAATGCCTGTAATGTAGAAACCACGTTCCAGTATTGGACAAAGCCCTCTGTTCGATGCTACTGCACATGGTTCATTCAAATACTACCCTTAACTAGTTCACATACGTATGTAGGTAATGTATCTATACATTTACAACTTTCGCAATGCCTGTACTGGTTAAAAATGCGTATATATGTAGTGTATCTATGCATTCACAACTTTCCCAATGCCTGTAATGTAGAAACCACGTCCCAGTATTGGCCAAAGCCCTGTGTTCGATGCTACTGCACTTGGTTAATTCAAATACTACCCTTAACTAGTTTAAATACGTATGTAGGTGATGTATCTATACATTCACAACTTTCGCAATGCCTGTAATGTAGAAACCACGTTCCAATATGGGACAAAGCCCTGTGTTTGATGCTACTGCACACGGTTCATTCAAATACTACAATTAAGTGCTTACAATGCGTATGTGTGTAGTGTATCTATACATTCACAACTTTCGCAATGCCTGTAATGTAGAAACCACGTTCCAATATTGGACAAAGCCATGTGTTCGATGCTACTGCACATGGTTCATTCAAATACTACCCTTAAGTGGTTTAAATACGTATGTAGGTGATGTATCTATACATTCACAACTTTCGCAATGCCTGTAATGTAGAAACCACGTTCCAATATTGGACAAAGCCCTGTGTTCGATGCTACTGCACACGGTTCATTCAAATACTACCCTTAAGTGGTTTAAATACGTATGTAGGTGATGTATCTATACATTCACAACTTTCGCAATGCCTGTAATGTAGAAACCACGTTCCAATATTGGACAAAGCTCTGTGTTCGATGCTACTGCACATGGTTCATTCAAATACTACCCTTAACTAGTTCACATACGTATGTAGGTAATGTATCTATACATTTACAACTTTCGCAATGCCTGTACTGGTTAAAAATGCGTATATATGTAGTGTATCTATGCATTCACAACTTTCCCAATGCCTGTAATGTAGAAACCACGTCCCAGTATTGGCCAAAGCCCTGTGTTCGATGCTACTGCACTTGGTTAATTCAAATACTACCCTTAACTAGTTTAAATACGTATGTAGGTGATGTATCTATACATTCACAACTTTCGCAATGCCTGTAATGTAGAAACCACGTTCCAATATGGGACAAAGCCCTGTGTTTGATGCTACTGCACACGGTTCATTCAAATACTACAATTAAGTGCTTACAATGCGTATGTGTGTAGTGTATCTATACATTCACAACTTTCGCAATGCCTGTAATGTAGAAACCACGTTCCAATATTGGACAAAGCCATGAGTTCGATGCTACTGCACATGGTTCATTCAAATACTACCCTTAAGTGGTTTAAATACGTATGTAGGTGATGTATCTATACATTCACAACTTTCGCAATGCCTGTAATGTAGAAACCACGTTCCAATATTGGACAAAGCCCTGTGTTCGATGCTACTGCACACGGTTCATTCAAATACTACCCTTAAGTGGTTTAAATACGTATGTAGGTGATGTATCTATACATTCACAACTTTCGCAATGCCTGTAATGTAGAAACCACGTTCCAATATTGGACAAAGCTCTGTGTTCGATGCTACTGCACATGGTTCATTCAAATACTACCCTTAACTAGTTCACATACGTATGTAGGTAATGTATCTATACATTCACAACTTTCGCAATGCCTGTAATGTAGAAACCACGTTCCAGTATTGGACAAAGCCCTGTGTTCGATGCTACTGCACATGGTTCATTCAAATACTACCCTCAACTAGTTTAAATACGTATGTAGGTGATGTATCTATACATTCACAACTTTCGCAATGCCTGTAATGTAGAAACCACGTTCCAATATTGGACAAAGCCCTGTGTTCGATGCTACTGCACACGGTTCATTCAAATACTACCCTTAAGTGGTTTAAATACGTATGTAGGTAATGTATCTATACATTTACAACTTTCGCAATGCCTGTAATGTAGAAACCACGTTCCAATATTGGACAAAGCCCTGTGTTCGATGCTACTGCACACGGTTCATTCAAATACTACCCTTAAGTGGTTTAAATACGTATGTAGGTGATGTATCTATACATTCACAACTTTCGCAATGCCTGTAATGTAGAAACCACGTTCCAATATTGGACAAAGCCCTGTGTTCGATGCTACTGCACATGGTTCATTCAAATACTACCCTTAACTAGTTCACATACGTATGTAGGTAATGTATCTATACATTTACAACTTTCGCAATGCCTGTACTGGTTAAAAATGCGCATATATGTAGTGTATCTATACATTCACAACTTTCGCAATGCCTGTAATGTAGAAACCACGTTCCAGTATTGGACAAAGCCCTGTGTTCGATGCTACTGCACATGGTTCATTCAAATACTACACTCAACTAGTTTAAATACGTATGTAGGTGATGTATCTATACATTTACAACTTTCGCAATGCCTGTAATGGTTAAAAATGCGTATATATGTAGTATATCTATGCATTCACAACTTTCGCAATGCCTGTAATGTAGAAACCACGTCCCAGTATTGGCCAAAGCCCTTCGTTCGATGCTACTGCACATGGTTCATTCAAATACTACCCTTAACTAGTTTAAATACGTATGTAGGTGATGTATCTATACATTCACAACTTTCGCAATGCCTGTAATGTAGAAACCACGTTCCAATATGGGACAAAGCCCTGTGTTTGATGCTACTGCACATGGTTCATTCAAATACTACAATTAAGTGCTAACAATGCGTATGTGTGTAGTGTATCTATACATTCACAACTTTCGCAATGCCTGTAATGTAGAAACCACGTTCCAATATTGGACAAAGCCATGTGTTCGATGCTACTGCACATGGTTCATTCAAATACTACCCTTAACTAGTTTAAATACGTATGTAGGTGATGTATCTATACATTCACAACTTTCGCAATGCCTGTAATGTAGAAACCACGTTCCAATATTGGACAAAGCCCTGTGTTCGATGCTACTCCACACGGTTCATTCAAATACTACCCTTAAGTGGTTTAAATACGTATGTAGGTGATGTATCTATACATTCACAACTTTCGCAATGCCTGTAATGTAGAAACCACGTTCCAATATTGGACAAAGCCCTGTGTTCGATGCTACTGCACACGGTTCATTCAAATACTACCCTTAAGTGGTTTAAATACGTATGTAGGTAGTGTATCTATACATTCACAACTTTTGCAATGCCTGTAATGTAGAAACCACGTTCCAATATTGGACAAAGCCCTGTGTTCGATGCTACTGCACATGGTTCATTCAAATACCACCCTTAACTAGTTCACATACGTATGTAGGTAATGTATCTATACATTTACAACTTTCGCAATGCCTGTAATGGTTAAAAATGCGAATATATGTAGTGTATCTATACATTCACAACTTTCGCAATGCCTGTAATGTAGAAACCACGTTCCAGTATTGGACAAAGCCCTCTGTTCGATGCTACTGCACATGGTTCATTCAAATACTACCCTTAACTAGTTCACATACGTATGTAGGTAATGTATCTATACATTTACAACTTTCGCAATGCCTGTACTGGTTAAAAATGCGTATATATGTAGTGTATCTATGCATTCACAACTTTCCCAATGCCTGTAATGTAGAAACCACGTCCCAGTATTGGCCAAAGCCCTGTGTTCGATGCTACTGCACTTGGTTAATTCAAATACTACCCTTAACTAGTTTAAATACCTATGTAGGTGATGTATCTATACATTCACAACTTTCGCAATGCCTGTAATGTAGAAACCACGTTCCAATATGGGACAAAGCCCTGTGTTTGATGCTACTGCACACGGTTCATTCAAATACTACAATTAAGTGCTTACAATGCGTATGTGTGTAGTGTATCTATACATTCACAACTTTCGCAATGCCTGTAATGTAGAAACCACGTTCCAATATTGGACAAAGCCATGTGTTCGATGCTACTGCACATGGTTCATTCAAATACTACCCTTAAGTGGTTTAAATACGTATGTAGGTGATGTATCTATACATTCACAACTTTCGCAATGCCTGTAATGTAGAAACCACGTTCCAATATTGGACAAAGCCCTGTGTTCGATGCTACTGCACACGGTTCATTCAAATACTACCCTTAAGTGGTTTAAATACGTATGTAGGTGATGTATCTATACATTCACAACTTTCGCAATGCCTGTAATGTAGAAACCACGTTCCAATATTGGACAAAGCCCTGTGTTCGATGCTACTGCACATGGTTCATTCAAATACTACCCTTAACTAGTTCACATACGTATGTAGGTAATGTATCTATACATTTACAACTTTCGCAATGCCTGTACTGGTTAAAAATGCGTATATATGTAGTGTATCTATACATTCACAACTTTCGCAATGCCTGTAATGTAGAAACCACGTTCCAGTATTGGACAAAGCCCTGTGTTCGATGCTACTGCACATGGTTCATTCAAATACTACCCTCAACTAGTTTAAATACGTATGTAGGTGATGTATCTATACATTCACAACTTTCGCAATGCCTGTAATGTAGAAACCACGTTCCAATATTGGACAAAGCCCTGTGTTCGATGCTACTGCACACGGTTCATTCAAATACTACCCTTAAGTGGTTTAAATACGTATGTAGGTAATGTATCTATACATTCACAACTTTCGCAATGCCTGTAATGTAGAAACCACGTTCCAATATTGGACAAAGCCCTGTGTTCGATGCTACTGCACACGGTTCATTCAAATACTACCCTTAAGTGGTTTAAATACGTATGTAGGTGATGTATCTATACATTCACAACTTTCGCAATGCCTGTAATGTAGAAACCACGTTCCAATATTGGACAAAGCCCTGTGTTCGATGCTACTGCACATGGTTCATTCAAATACTACCCTTAACTAGTTCACATACGTATGTAGGTAATGTATCAGTACATTTACAAATTTCGCAATGACTGTACTGGTTAAAAATGCGAATATATGTAGTGTATCTATACATTCACAACTTTCGCAATGCCTGTAATGTAGAAACCACGTTCCAGTATTGGACAAAGCCCTGTGTTCGATGCTACTGCACATGGTTCATTCAAATACTACCCTTAACTAGTTCAAATACGTATGTAGGTAATGTATCTATACATTTACAACTTTCGCAATGCCTGTACTGGTTAAAAATGCGTATATATGTAGTGTATCTATGCATTCACAACTTTCGCAATGCCTGTAATGTAGAAACCACGTTCCAATATTGGACAAAGCCCTGTGTTCGATGCTTCTGCACATGGTTCATTCAAATACTACCCTTAACTAGTTCACATACGTATGTAGGTAATGTATCAGTACATTTACAAATTTCGCAATGCCTGTACTGGTTAAAAATGCGAATATATGTAGTGTATCTATACATTCACAACTTTCGCAATGCCTGTAATGTAGAAACCACGTTCCAGTATTGGACAAAGCCCTGTGTTCGATGCTACTGCACATGGTTCATTCAAATACTACCCTCAACTAGTTTAAATACGTATGTAGGTGATGTATCTATACATTCACAACTTTCGCAATGCCTGTAATGTAGAAACCACGTTCCAATATTGGACAAAGCACTGTGCTCGATGCTCCTCCACACGGTTCATTCAAATACTACCCTTAAGTGGTTTAAATACGTATGTAGGTGATGTATCTATACATTCACAACTTTCGCAATGCCTGTAATGTAGAAACCACGTTCCAATATGGGACAAAGCCCTGTGTTTGATGCTACTGCACATGGCTCATTCAAATACTACAATTTAGTGCTTACAATGCGTATGTGTGTAGTGTATCTATACATTCACAACTTTCGCAATGCCTGTAATGTAGAAACCACGTTCCAATATTGGACAAAGCCCTGTGTTCGATGCTACTGCACATGGTTCATTCAAATACTACCCTTAACTAGTTTAAATACGTATGTAGGTGATGTATCTATACATTCACAACTTTCGCAATGCCTGTAATGTAGAAACCACGTTCCAATATTGGCCAAAGCCCTGTGTTCGATGCTACTCCACACGGTTCATTCAAATACTACCCTTAAGTGGTTTAAATACGTATGTAGGTGATGTATCTATACATTCACAACTTTCGCAATGCCTGTAATGTAGAAACCACGTTCCAATATTGGACAAAGCCCTGTGTTCGATGCTACTGCACACGTTTCATTCAAATACTACCCTTAAGTGGTTTAAATACGTATGTAGGTATTGTATCTATACATTCACAACTTTCGCAATGCCTGTAATGTAGAAACCACGTTCCAATATTGGACAAAGCCCTGTGTTCGATGCTACTGCACATGGTTCATTCAAATACTACCCTTAACTATTTCACATACGTATGTAGGTAATGTATCTGTACATTTACAACTTTCGCAATGCCCGTACTGGTTAAAAATGCGTATATATGTAGTGTATCTATACATTCACAACTTTCGCAATGCCTGTAATGTAGAAGCCACGTTCCAGTATTGGACAAAGCCCTGTGTTCGATGCTACTGCACATGGTTCATTCAAATACTACCCTCAACTAGTTTAAATACGAATGTAGGTGATGTATCTATACATTCACAACTTTCGCAATGCCTGTAATGTAGAAACTACGTTCCAATATGGGACAAGGCCCTGTGTTCGATGCTACTGCACATGGTTCATTCAAATACTACCCTCAACTAGTTTAAATACGTATGTAGGTGATGTATCTATACATTCACAACTTTCGCAATGCCTGCACTGGTTAAAAATGCGTATATATGTAGTGTATCTATGCATTCACAACTTTCGCAATGCCTGTAATGTAGAAACCACGTTCCAGTATTGGCCAAAGCCCTGTGTTCGATGCTACTGCACATGGTTCATTTTATATACTACCCTTAACTAGTTTAAATACGTATGTAGGTGATGTATCTATACATTCACAACTTTCGCAATGCCTGTAATGTAGAAACCACGTTCCAATATTGGACAAAGCCCTGTGTTCGATGCTGCTCCACACGGTTCATTCAAATACTACCCTTAAGTGGTTTAAATACGTATGTAGGTGATGTATCTATACATTCACAACTTTCGCAATGCCTGTAATGTAGAAACCACGTTCCAATATTGGACAAAGCCCTGTGTTCGATGCTACTGCACACGGTTCATTCAAATGCTACCCTTAAGTGGTTTAAATACGTATGTAGGTAATGTATCTATACATTCACAACTTTCGCAATGCCTGTAATGTAGAAACCACTTCCCAGTATTGGACAAAGCCCTGTGTTCGATGCTTCTGCACATGGTTCATTCAAATACTACCCTTAACTAGTTTAAATACGTGTGTAGGTGACGTATCTTTACATTGACAACTTTCGCAATGCCTGAAATGGTTAAAAATGCGTATATATGTAGTGTATCTATGCATTCACAACTTTCGCAATGACTGTAATGTAGAAACTACGTTCCAATATTGGCCAAAGCCCTGTGTTCGATGCTACTGCACATGGTTCATTCAAATACTACCCTTAACTAGTTCAAATACGTATGTAGGTAATGTATCTATACATTTACAACTTTCGCAATGCCTGTACTGGTTAAAAATGCGTATATATGTAGTGTATCTATGCATTCACAACTTTTGCAATGCCTGTAATGTAGAAACCACGTTCCACTATTGGACAAAGCCCTGTGTTCGATGCTACTGCACATGGTTCATTCATATACTACCCTTAACTAGTTTAAATACGTATGTAGGTGATGTATCTATACATTCACAACTTTCGAAATGCCTGTAATGTAGAAACCACGTTCCAATATTGGACAAAGCCCTGTGTTCGATGCTGCTCCACACGGTTCATTCAAATACTACCCTTAAGTGGTTTAAATACGTATGTAGGTGATGTATCTATACATTCACAACTTTCGCAATGCCTGTAATGTAGAAACCACGTTCCAATATTGGACAAAGCCCTGTGTTCGATGCTACTGCGCACGGTTCATTCCAATGCTACCCTTAAGTGGTTTAAATACGTATGTAGGTAATGTATCTATACATTCACAACTTTCGCAATGCCTGTAATGTAGAAACCACTTCCCAGTATTGGACAAAGCCCTGTGTTCGATGCTACTGCACATGGTTCATTCAAATACTACCCTTAACTAGTTTAAATACGTATGTAGGTGATGTATCTATACATTCACAACTTTCGCAATGCCTGTAATGGTTAAAAATGCGTATATATGTAGTGTATCTATACATTCACAACTTTCGCAATGCCTGTAATGTAGAAACCACGTTCCAGTATTGGCCAAAGCCCTGTGTTCGATGCTACTGCACATGGTTCATTCAAATACTACCCTTAACTAGTTTAAATACGTATGTAGGTAATGTATCTATACATTTACAACTTTCGCAATGCCTGTACTGGTTATAAATGCGTATATATGTAGTGTATCTATGCATTCACAACTTTCGCAATGCCTGTAATGTAGAAACCACGTTCCAGTATTGGACAAAGCCCTGTGTTCGATGCTACTGCACATGGTTCATTCAAATACTACCCTTAACTAGTTTAAATACATATGTAGGTGGTGTATCTATACATTCACAACTTCCGCAATGCCTGTAATGTAGAAACCACGTTCCAATATTGGCCAAAGCCCTGTGTTTGATGCTACTGCACATGGTTCATTCAAATACTACCCTTTAGTGGTTTAAATACGTATGTAGGTGATGTATCTATACTTTCACAACTTTCGCAATGCCTGTAATGTAGAAACCACGTTCCAATATTGGACAAAGCCCTGTGTTCGATGCTACTGCACACGGTTCATTCAAATACTACCCTTAACTAGTTTAAATACGTATGTAGGTGGTGTATCTATACATTCACAACTTTTGCAATGCCTGTACTGGTTAAAAATGCGTTTATATGTAGTGTATCTATACATTCACAACTTTCGCAATGCCTGTAATGTAGAAACCACGTTCCAGTATTGGACAAAGCCCTGTGTTCGATGCTACTGCACATGGTTCATTCAAATACTACCCTTAACTAGTTTAAATACGTATGTAGGTGGTGTATCTATACATTCACAACTTTCGCAATGCCTGTAATGTAGAAACCACGTTCCAATATTGGACAAAGCCCTGTGTTCGATGCTACTGCACACGGTTCATTCAAATACTACCCTTAAGTGGTTTAAATACGTATGTAGGTAATGTATCTATACATTCACAACTTTCGCAATGCCTGTAATGTAGAAACCACGTTCCAATATTGGACAAAGCCCTGTGTTCGATGCTACTGCACATGGTTCATTCAAATACTACCCTTAACTAGTTTAAATACGTATGTAGGTGATGTATCTATACATTTACAACTTTCGCAATGCCTGTAATTGTTAAAAATGCGTTTATATGTAGTGTATCTATACATTCACAACTTTCGCAATGCCTGTAATGTAGAAACCACGTTCCAATATTGGACAAAGCCCTGTGTTCGATGCTACTGCACATGGTTCATTCAAATACTACCCTCAACTAGTTTAAATACGTATGTAGGTGATGTATCTATACATTTACAACTTTCGCAATGCCTGTAATTGTTAAAAATGCGTATATATGTAGTGTATCTATGCATTCACAACTTTCGCAATGCCTGTAATGTAGAAACCACGTCCCAGTATTGGCCAAAGCCCTGTGTTCGATGCTACTGCACTTGGTTAATTCAAATACTACCCTTAACTAGTTTAAATACCTATGTAGGTGATGTATCTATACATTCACAACTTTCGCAATGCCTGTAATGTAGAAACCACGTTCCAATATGGGACAAAGCCCTGTGTTTGATGCTACTGCACATGGTTCATTCAAATACTACAATTAAGTGCTTACAATGCGTATGTGTGTAGTGTATCTATACATTCACAACTTTCGCAATGCCTGTAATGTAGAAACCACGTTCCAATATTGGACAAAGCCATGTGTTCGATGCTACTGCACATGGTTCATTCAAATACTACCCTTAAGTGGTTTAAATACGTATGTAGGTGATGTATCTATACATTCACAACTTTCGCAATGCCTGTAATGTAGAAACCACGTTCCAATATTGGACAAAGCCCTGTGTTCGATGCTACTGCACACGGTTCATTCAAATACTACCCTTAAGTGGTTTAAATACGTATGTAGGTAATGTATCTATACATTCACAACTTTCGCAATGCCTGTAATGTAGAAACCACGTTCCAATATTGGACAAAGCCCTGTGTTCGATGCTACTGCACATGGTTCATTCAAATACTACCCTTAACTAGTTCACATACGTATGAAGGTAATGTATCTATACATTTACAACTTTCGCAATGCCTGTAATGGTTAAAAATGCGTATATATGTAGTGTATCTATACATTCACAACTTTCGCAATGCCTGTAATGTAGAAACCACGTTCCAGTATTGGACAAAGCCCTGTGTTCGATGCTACTGCACATGGTTCATTTAAATACTACCCTCAACTAGTTTAAATACGTATGTAGGTGATGTATCTATACATTTACAACTTTCGCAATGCCTGTAATGGTTAAAAATGCGTATATATGTAGTGTATCTATGCATTCACAACTTTCGCAATGCCTGTAATGTAGAAACAACGTCCCAGTATTTGCCAAAGCCCTGTGTTCGATGCTACTGCACATGGCTAATTCAAATACTACCCTTAACTAGTTTAAATACGTATGTAGGTGATGTATCTATACATTCACAACTTTCGCAATGCCTGTAGTGTAGAAACCACGTTCCAATATTGGACAAAGCCCTGTGTTCGATGCTACTGCACATGGTTCATTCAAATACTACCCTTAACTAGTTCAAATACTTATGTAGGTAATGTATCTATACATTTACAACTTTTGCAATGCCTGTACTGGTTAAAAATGCGTATATATGTAGTGTATCTATGCATTCACAACTTTCGCAATGCCTGTAATGTAGAAACCACGTTCCACTATTGGCCAAAGCCCTGTGTTCGATGCTACTGCACATGGTTCATTCATATACTACCCTCAACTAGTTTAAATACGTATGTAGGTGATGTATCTATACATTCACAACTTTCGCAATGCCTGTAATGTAGAAACCACGTTCCAATATTGGACAAAGCCCTGTGTTCGATGCTGCTCCACACGGTTCATTCAAATACTACCCTTAAGTGGTTTAAATACGTATGTAGGTGATGTATCTATACATTCACAACTTTCGCAATGCCTGTAATGTAGAAACCACGTTCCAATATTGGACAAAGCCCTGTGTTCGATGCTACTGCACACGGTTCATTCAAATGCTACCCTTGAGTGGTTTAAATACGTATGTAGGTAATGTATCTATACATTCACAACTTTCGCAATGCCTGTAATGTAGAAACCACCTCCCAGTATTGGACAAAGCCCTGTGTTCGATGCTACTGCACATGGTTCATTCAAATACTACAATTATCTAGTTTAAATACGTGTGTAGGTGATGTATCTATATATTTACAACTTTCGCAATGCCTGTAATGGTTAAAAATGCGTATATATGTAGTGTATCTATGCATTCACAACTTTCGCAATGCCTGTAATGTAGAAACCACGTTCCAGTATTGGACAAAGCCCTGTGTTCGATGCTACTGCACATGGTTCATTCAAATACTACCCTTAACTAGTTTAAATACGTATGTAGGTAATGTATCTATACATTTGCAACTTTCGCAATGCCTGTACTGGTTAAAAATGCATATATGTGTAGTGTATCTATGCATTCACAACTCTCGCAATGCCTGTAATGTAGAAACCACGTTCCAGTATTTGACAAAGCCCTGTGTTCGATGCTACTGCACATGGTTCATTCAAATACTACCCTTAACTAGTTTAAATACGTATGTAGGTGATGTATCTATACATTCACAACTTTCGCAATGCCTGTAATGTAGAAACCACGTTCCAATATTGGACAAAGCCATGTGTTCGATGCTACTCCACACGGTTCATTCAAATACTACCCTTAAGTGGTTTAAATACGTATGTAGGTGATGTATCTATACATTCACAACTTTCGCAATGCCTGTAGTGTAGAAACCACGTTCCAATATTGGACAAAGCCCTGTGTTCGATGCTACTGCACATGGTTCATTCAAATACTACAATTAAGTGGTTTAAATACGTATGTAGGTAATGTATCTATACATTCACAACTTTCGCAATGCCTGTAATGTAGAAACCACGTTCCAATATTGGACAAAGCCCTGTGTTCGATGCTACTGCACATGGTTCATTCAAATACTACCCTTAACTAGTTCACATACGTATGTAGGTAATGTATCTATACATTTACAACTTTCGCAATGCCTGTACTGGTTAAAAATGCGTATATATGTAGTGTATCTATACATTCACAACTTTCGCAATGCCTGTAATGTAGAAACCACGTTCCAATATTGGACAAAGCCCTGTGTTCGATGCTACTGCACATGGTTCATTCAAATACTACCCTCAACTAGTTTAAATACGTATGTAGGTGATGTATCTATACATTTACAACTTTCGCAATGCCTGTAATTGTTAAAAATGCGTATATATGTAGTGTATCTATGCATTCACAACTTTCGCAATGCCTGTAATGTAGAAACCACGTTCCACTATTGGCCAAAGCCCTGTGTTCGATGCTACTGCACATGGTTCATTCATATACTACCCTCAACTAGTTTAAATACGTATGTAGGTGATGTATCTATACATTCACAACTTTCGCAATGCCTGTAATGTAGAAACCACGTTCCAATATTGGACAAAGCCCTGTGTTCGATGCTGCTCCACACGGTTCATTCAAATACTACCCTTAAGTGGTTTAAATACGTATGTAGGTGATGTATCTATACATTCACAACTTTCGCAATGCCTGTAATGTAGAAACCACGTTCCAATATTGGACAAAGCCCTGTGTTCGATGCTACTGCACACGGTTCATTCAAATGCTACCCTTGAGTGGTTTAAATACGTATGTAGGTAATGTATCTATACATTCACAACTTTCGCAATGCCTGTAATGTAGAAACCACCTCCCAGTATTGGACAAAGCCCTGTGTTCGATGCTACTGCACATGGTTCATTCAAATACTACAATTATCTAGTTTAAATACGTGTGTAGGTGATGTATCTATATATTTACAACTTTCGCAATGCCTGTAATGGTTAAAAATGCGTATATATGTAGTGTATCTATGCATTCACAACTTTCGCAATGCCTGTAATGTAGAAACCACGTTCCAGTATTGGACAAAGCCCTGTGTTCGATGCTACTGCACATGGTTCATTCAAATACTACCCTTAACTAGTTTAAATACGTATGTAGGTAATGTATCTATACATTTGCAACTTTCGCAATGCCTGTACTGGTTAAAAATGCATATATGTGTAGTGTATCTATGCATTCACAACTCTCGCAATGCCTGTAATGTAGAAACCACGTTCCAGTATTTGACAAAGCCCTGTGTTCGATGCTACTGCACATGGTTCATTCAAATACTACCCTTAACTAGTTTAAATACGTATGTAGGTGATGTATCTATACATTCACAACTTTCGCAATGCCTGTAATGTAGAAACCACGTTCCAATATTGGACAAAGCCATGTGTTCGATGCTACTCCACACGGTTCATTCAAATACTACCCTTAAGTGGTTTAAATACGTATGTAGGTGATGTATCTATACATTCACAACTTTCGCAATGCCTGTAGTGTAGAAACCACGTTCCAATATTGGACAAAGCCCTGTGTTCGATGCTACTGCACATGGTTCATTCAAATACTACAATTAAGTGGTTTAAATACGTATGTAGGTAATGTATCTATACATTCACAACTTTCGCAATGCCTGTAATGTAGAAACCACGTTCCAATATTGGACAAAGCCCTGTGTTCGATGCTACTGCACATGGTTCATTCAAATACTACCCTTAACTAGTTCACATACGTATGTAGGTAATGTATCTATACATTTACAACTTTCGCAATGCCTGTACTGGTTAAAAATGCGTATATATGTAGTGTATCTATACATTCACAACTTTCGCAATGCCTGTAATGTAGAAACCACGTTCCAATATTGGACAAAGCCCTGTGTTCGATGCTACTGCACATGGTTCATTCAAATACTACCCTCAACTAGTTTAAATACGTATGTAGGTGATGTATCTATACATTTACAACTTTCGCAATGCCTGTAATTGTTAAAAATGCGTATATATGTAGTGTATCTATGCATTCACAACTTTCGCAATGCCTGTAATGTAGAAACCACGTCCCAGTATTGGCCAAAGCCCTGTGTTCGATGCTACTGCACTTGGTTAATTCAAATACTACCCTTAACTAGTTTAAATACCTATGTAGGTGATGTATCTATACATTCACAACTTTCGCAATGCCTGTAATGTAGAAACCACGTTCCAATATGGGACAAAGCCCTGTGTTTGATGCTACTGCACATGGTTCATTCAAATACTACAATTAAGTGCTTACAATGCGTATGTGTGTAGTGTATCTATACATTCACAACATTCGCAATGCCTGTAATGTAGAAACCACGTTCCAATATTGGACAAAGCCATGTGTTCGATGCTACTGCACATGGTTCATTCAAATACTACCCTTAAGTGGTTTAAATACGTATGTAGGTGATGTATCTATACATTCACAACTTTCGCAATGCCTGTAATGTAGAAACCACGTTCCAATATTGGACAAAGCCATGTGTTCGATGCTACTGCACACGGTTCATTCAAATACTACCCTTAAGTGGTTTAAATACGTATGTAGGTAATGTATCTATACATTCACAACTTTCGCAATGCCTGTAATGTAGAAACCACGTTCCAATATTGGACAAAGCCCTGTGTTCGATGCTACTGCACATGGTTCATTCAAATACTACCCTTAACTAGTTCACATACGTATGAAGGTAATGTATCTATACATTTACAACTTTCGCAATGCCTGTAATGGTTAAAAATGCGTATATATGTAGTGTATCTATACATTCACAACTTTCGCAATGCCTGTAATGTAGAAACCACGTTCCAGTATTGGACAAAGCCCTGTGTTCGATGCTACTGCACATGGTTCATTTAAATACTACCCTCAACTAGTTTAAATACGTATGTAGGTGATGTATCTATACATTTACAACTTTCGCAATGCCTGTAATGGTTAAAAATGCGTATATATGTAGTGTATCTATGCATTCACAACTTTCGCAATGCCTGTAATGTAGAAACCACGTCCCAGTATTGGCCAAAGCCCTGTGTTCGATGCTACTGCACATGGCTAATTCAAATACTACCCTTAACTAGTTTAAATACGTATGTAGGTGATGTATCTATACATTCACAACTTTCGCAATGCCTGTAGTGTAGAAACCACGTTCCAATATTGGACAAAGCCCTGTGTTCGATGCTACTGCACATGGTTCATTCAAATACTACCCTTAACTAGTTCAAATACTTATGTAGGTAATGTATCTATACATTTACAACTTTTGCAATGCCTGTACTGGTTAAAAATGCGTATATATGTAGTGTATCTATGCATTCACAACTTTCGCAATGCCTGTAATGTAGAAACCACGTTCCACTATTGGCCAAAGCCCTGTGTTCGATGCTACTGCACATGGTTCATTCATATACTACCCTCAACTAGTTTAAATACGTATGTAGGTGATGTATCTATACATTCACAACTTTCGCAATGCCTGTAATGTAGAAACCACGTTCCAATATTGGACAAAGCCCTGTGTTCGATGCTGCTCCACACGGTTCATTCAAATACTACCCTTAAGTGGTTTAAATACGTATGTAGGTGATGTATCTATACATTCACAACTTTCGCAATGCCTGTAATGTAGAAACCACGTTCCAATATTGGACAAAGCCCTGTGTTCGATGCTACTGCACACGGTTCATTCAAATGCTACCCTTGAGTGGTTTAAATACGTATGTAGGTAATGTATCTATACATTCACAACTTTCGCAATGCCTGTAATGTAGAAACCACCTCCCAGTATTGGACAAAGCCCTGTGTTCGATGCTACTGCACATGGTTCATTCAAATACTACAATTATCTAGTTTAAATACGTGTGTAGGTGATGTATCTATACATTTACAACTTTCGCAATGCCTGTAATGGTTAAAAATGCGTATATATGTAGTGTATCTATGCATTCACAACTTTCGCAATGCCTGTAATGTAGAAACCACGTTCCAGTATTGGACAAAGCCCTGTGTTCGATGCTACTGCACATGGTTCATTCAAATACTACCCTTAACTAGTTTAAATACGTATGTAGGTAATGTATCTATACATTTGCAACTTTCGCAATGCCTGTACTGGTTAAAAATGCGTATATATGTAGTGTATCTATGCATTCACAACTTTCGCAATGCCTGTAATGTAGAAACCACGTTCCAGTATTGGACAAAGCCCTGTGTTCGATGCTACTGCACATGGTTCATTCAAATACTACCCTTAACTAGTTTAAATACATATGTAGGTGGTGTATCTATACATTCACAACTTCCGCAATGCCTGTAATGTAGAAACCACGTTCCAATATTGGACAAAGCCCTGTGTTTGATGCTACTGCACATGGTTCATTCAAATTGTACCCTTTAGTGGTTTAAATACGTATGTAGGTGATGTATCTATACTTTCACAACTTTCGCAATGCCTGTAATGTAGAAACCACGTTCCAATATTGGACAAAGCCCTGTGTTCGATGCTACTGCACACGGTTCATTCAAATACTACCCTTAACTAGTTTAAATACGTATATAGGTAGTGTATCTATACATTCACAAATTTCGCAATGCCTGTAATGTAGAAACCACGTTCCAATATTGGACAAAGCCCTGTGTTCGATGCTACTGCACATGGTTCATTCAAATACTACCCTTAACTAGTTCACATACGTATGTAGGTAGTGTATCTATACATTCACAACTTTCGCAATGCCTGTACTGGTTAAAAATGCGTTTATATGTAGTGTATCTATACATTCACAACTTTCGCAATGCCTGTAATGTAGAAACCACGTTCCAGTATTGGACAAAGCCCTGTGTTCGATGCTACTGCACATGGTTCATTCAAATACTACCCTTAACAAGTTTAAATACGTATGTAGGTGGTGTATCTATACATTCACAACTTTCGCAATGCCTGTAATGTAGAAATCACGTTCCAATATTGGACAAAGCCCTGTGTTCGATGCTACTGCACATGGTTCGTTCAAATACTACCCTTTAGTGGTTTAAATACGTATGTAGGTGATGTATCTATACATTCACAACTTTCGCAATGCCTGTAATATAGAAACCACGTTCCAAAATTGGACAAAGCCCTGTGTTCGATGCTACTGCACACGGTTCATTCAAATACTACCCTTAAGTGGTTTAAATACGTATGTAGGTAATGTATCTATACATTCACAACTTTTGCAATGCCTGTAATGTAGAAACCACGTTCCAATATTGGACAAAGCCCTGTGTTCGATGCTACTGCACATGGTTCATTCAAATACTACCCTTAACTAGTTCACATACGTATGTAGGTAATGTATCTATACATTTACAACTTTTGCAATGCCTGTACTGGTTAAAAATGCGTTTATATGTAGTGTATCTATACATTCACAACTTTCGCAATGCCTGTAATGTAGAAACCACTTTCCAGTATTGGCCAAAGCCCTGTGTTCGATGCTACTACACCTGGTTCATTCAAATACTACCCTTAACTAGTTTAAATACGTATGTAGGTGATGTATCTATACATTTACAACTTTCGCAATGCCTGTAATGGTTAAAAATGCGTATATATGTAGTGTATCTATGCATTCACAACTTTCGCAATGCCTGTAATGTAGAAACCACGTCCCAGTATTGGCCAAAGCCCTGTGTTCGATGCTACTGCACATGGTTCATTCAAATACTACCCTTAACTAGTTTAAATACGTATGTAGGTGATGTATCTATACATTCACAACTTTCGCAATGCCTGTAATGTAGAAACCACGTTCCAATATGGGACAAAGCCCTGTGTTCGATGCTACTGCACATGGTTCATTCAAATACTACCCTTAAGTGGTTTAAATACGTATGTAGGTGATGTATCTATACATTCACAACTTTCGCAATGCCTGTAATGTAGAAACTACGTTCCAATATGGGACAAGGCCCTGTGTTCGATGCGACTGCACATGGTTCATTCAAAAACTACCCTTAACTAGTTCAAATACGTATGTAGGTAATGTATCTATAGATTTAGAACTTTCGCAATGCCTGTACTGGTTAAAAATGCATATATGTGTAGTGTATCTATGCATTCACAACTCTCGCAATGCCTGTAATGTAGAAACCACGTTCCAGTATTTGACAAAGCCCTGTGTTCGATGCTACTGCACATGGTTCATTCAAATACTACCCTTAACTAGTTTAAATACGCATGTAGGTGATGTATCTATACATTCACAACTTTCGCAATGCCTGTAATGTAGAAACCACGTTCCAATATTGGACAAAGCCCTGTGTTCGATGCTACTCCACACGGTTCATTCAAATACTACCCTTAAGTGGTTTAAATACGTATGTAGGTGATGTATCTATACATTCACAACTTTCGCAATGCCTGTAGTGTAGAAACCACGTTCCAATATTGGACAAAGCCCTGTGTTCGATGCTACTGCACACGGTTCATTCAAATACTACCCTTAAGTGGTTTAAATACGTATGTAGGTAATGTATCTATACATTCACAACTTTCGCAATGCCTGTAATGTAGAAACCACGTTCCAATATTGGACAAAGCCCTGTGTTCGAAGCTACTGCACATGGTTCATTCAAATACTACCCTTCACTAGATCACATACGTATGTAGGTAATGTATCTATACATTTACAACTTTCGCAATGCCTGTACTGGTTAAAAATGCGTATATATGTAGTGTATCTATACATTCACAACTTTCGCAATGCCTGTAATGTAGAAACCACGTTCCAGTATTGCACAAAGCCCTGTGTTCGATGCTACTGCACATGGTTCATTCAAATACTACCCTTAACTAGTTTAAATACGTATGTAGGTGATGTATCTATACATTCACAACTTTCGCAATGCCTGTAATGTAGAAACCACGTTCCAGTATTGCACAAAGCCCTGTGTTCGATGCTACTGCACATGGTTCATTCAAATACTACCCTCAACTAGTTTAAATACGTATGTAGGTGATGTATCTGTACATTTACAACTTTCGCAATGCCTGTAATGGTTAAAAATGCGTATATATGTAGTGTATCTATGCATTCACAACTTTCGCAATGCCTGTAATGTAGAAACCACGTCCCAGTATTGGACAAAGCCCTGTGTTCGATGCTACTGCACTTGGTTAATTCAAATACTACCCTTAACTAGTTTAAATACGTATGTAGGTGATGTATCTATACATTCACAACTTTCGCAATGCCTGTAATGTAGAAACCACGTTCCAATATTGGACAAAGCCCTGTGTTCGATGCTACTGCACACGGTTCATTCAAATACTACCCTTAAGTGGTTTAAATACGTATGTAGGTAATGTATCTATACATTCACAACTTTTGCAATGCCTGTAATGTAGAAACCACGTTCCAATATTGGACAAAGCCCTGTGTTCGATGCTACTGCACATGGTTCATTCAAACACTACCCTTAACTAGTTCACATACGTATGTAGGTAATGTATCTATACATTTACAACTTTCGCAATGCCTGTACTGGTTAAAAATGCGTATATATGTAGTGTATCTATACATTCACAACTTTCGCAATGCCTGTAATGTAGAAACCACGTTCCAGTATTGGACAAAGCCCTGTGTTCGATGCTACTGCACATGGTTCATTCAAATACTACCCTCAACTAGTTTAAATACGTATGTAGGTGATGTATCTATACATTTACAACTTTCGCAATGCCTGTAATGGTTAAAAATGCGTATATATGTAGTGTATCTATGCATTCACAACTTTCGCAATGCCTGTAATGTAGAAACCACGTCCCAGTATTGGCCAAAGCCCTGTGTTCGATGCTACTGCACATGGCTAATTCAAATACTACCCTTAACTAGTTTAAATACGTATGTAGGTAATGTATCTATACATTCACAACTTTCGCAATGCCTGTAGTGTAGAAACCACGTTCCAATATGGGACAAAGCCCTGTATTCGATGCTACTACACACGGTTCATTCAAATACTACCCTTAAGTGGTTTAAATACGTATGTAGGTAATGTATCTATACATTCACAACTTTCGCAATGCCTGTAATGTAGAAACCACGTTCCAATATTGGACAAAGCCCTGTGTTCGAAGCTACTGCACATGGTTCATTCAAATACTACCCTTAACTAGTTCACATACGTATGTAGGTGATGTATCTATACATTTACAACTTTCGCAATGCCTGTACTGGTTAAAAATGCGTATATATGTAGTGTATCTATACATTCACAACTTTCGCAATGCCTGTAATGTAGAAACCACGTTCCAATATTGGACAAAGCCCTGTGTTCGATGCTACTGCACATGGTTCATTCAAATACTACCCTCAACTAGTTTAAATACGTATGTAGGTGATGTATCTATACATTTACAACTTTCGCAATGCCTGTAATGGTTAAAAATGCGTATATATGTAGTGTATCTATGCATTCACAACTTTCGCAATGCCTGTAATGTAGAAACCACGTCCCAGTATTGGCCAAAGCCCTGTGTTCGATGCTACTGCACTTGGTTAATTCAAGTACTACCCTTAACTAGTTTAAATACGTATGTAGGTGATGTATCTATACATTCACAACTTTCGCAATGCCTGTAATGTAGAAACCACGTTCCAATATGGGACAAAGCCCTGTGTTTGATGCTACTGCACATGGTTCATTCAAATACTACAATTAAGTGCTTACAATGCGTATGTGTGTAGTGTATCTATACATTCACAACTTTCGCAATGCCTGTAATGTAGAAACCACGTTATAATATTGGACAAAGCCATGTGTTCGATGCTACTGCACATGGTTCATTCAAATACTACCCTTAAGTGGTTTAAATACGTATGTAGGTGATGTATCTATACATTCACAACTTTCGCAATGCCTGTAATGTAGAAACCACGTTCCAATATTGGACAAAGCCCTGTGTTTGATGCTACTGCACATGGTTCATTCAAATACCACAATTAAGTGTTTACAATGCGTATGTGTGTAGTGTATCTATACATTCACAACTTTCGCAATGCCTGTAATGTAGAAACCACGTTCCAATATTGGACAAAGCCCTGTGTTCGATGCTACTGCACATGGTTCATTCAAATACTACCCTTAACTAGTTTAAATACGTATGTAGGTGATGTATCTATACATTCACAACTTTCGCAATGCCTGTAATGTAGAAACCACGTTCCAATATTGGACAAAGCCCTGTGTTCGATGCTACTCCACACGGTTCATTCAAATACTACCCTTAAGTGGTTTAAATACTTATGTAGGTGATGTATCTATACATTCACAACTTTCGCAATGCCTGTAATGTAGAAACCACGTTCCAATATTGGACAAAGCCCTGTGTTCGATGCTACTGCACACGGTTCATTCAAATACTACCCTTAAGTGGTTTAAATACGTATGTAGGTAATGTATCTATACATTCACTACTTTCGCAATGCCTGTAATGTAGAAACCACGTTCCAATATTGGACAAAGCCCTGTGTTCGATGCTACTGCACATGGTTCATTCAAATACTACCCTTAACTAGTTCACATACGTATGTAGGTGATGTATCTGTACATTTACAACTTTCGCAATGCCTGTACTGGTTAAAAATGCGAATATATGTAGTGTATCTATACATTCACAACTTTCGCAATGCCTGTAATGTAGAAACCACGTTCCAGTATTGGACAAAGCCCTGTGTTCGATGCTACTGCACATGGTTCATTCAAATGCTACCCTCAACTAGTTTAAATACGTATGTAGGTGATGTATCTATACATTTACAACTTTCGCAATGCCTGTACTGGTTAAAAATGCGTATATATGTAGTGTATCTATGCATTCACAACTTTCGCAATGCCTGTAATGTAGAAACCACGTTCCAGTATTGGCCAAAGCCCTGTGTTCGATGCTACTGCACATGGTTCATTTTATATACTACCCTTAACTAGTTTAAATACGTATGTAGGTGATGTATCTATACATTCACAACTTTCGCAATGCCTGTAATGTAGAAACCACGTTCCAGTATTGCACAAAGCCCTGTGTTCGATGCTACTGCACATGGTTCATTCAAATACTACCCTCAACTAGTTTAAATACGTATGTAGGTGATGTATCTATACATTTACAACTTTCGCAATGCCTGTACTGGTTAAAAATGCGTATATATGTAGTGTATCTATGCATTCACAACTTTCGCAATGCCTGTAATGTAGAAACCACGTCCCAGTATTGGCCAAAGCCCTGTGTTCGATGCTACTGCACTTGGTTATTTTTTAAATACTACCCTTAACTAGTTTAAATACGTATGTAGGTGATGTATCTATACATTCACAACTTTCGCAATGCCTGTAATGTAGAAACCACGTTCCAATATGGGACAAAGCCCTGTGTTTGATGCTACTGCACATGGTTCATTCAAATACTACAATTAAGTGCTTACAATGCGTATGTGTGTAGTGTATCTATACATTCACAACTTTCGCAATGCCTGTAATGTAGAAACCACGTTCCAATATTGGACAAAGCCCTGTGTTCGATGCTACTGCACATGGTTCATTCAAATACTACCCTTAACTAGTTTAAATACGTATGTAGGTGATGTATCTATACATTCACAACTTTCGCAATGCCTGTAATGTAGAAACCATGTTCCAATATTGGACAAAGCCCTGTGTTCGATGCTACTCCACACGGTTCATTCAAATACTACCCTTAAGTGGTTTAAATACTTATGTAGGTGATGTATCTATACATTCACAACTTTCGCAATGCCTGTAATGTAGAAACCACGTTCCAATATTGGACAAAGCCCTGTGTTCGATGCTACTGCACACGGTTCATTCAAATACTACCCTTAAGTGGTTTAAATACGTATGTAGGTAATGTATCTATACATTCACTACTTTCGCAATGCCTGTAATGTAGAAACCACGTTCCAATATTGGACAAAGCCCTGTGTTCGATGCTACTGCACATGGTTCATTCAAATACTACCCTTAACTAGTTCACATACGTATGTAGGTGATGTATCTATACATTTACAACTTTCGCAATGCCTGTACTGGTTAAAAATGCGAATATATGTAGTGTATCTATACATTCACAACTTTCGCAATGCCTGTAATGTAGAAACCACGTTCCAATATTGGACAAAGCCATGTGTTCGATGCTACTGCACATGGTTCATTCAAATACTACCCTTAAGTGGTTTAAATACGTATGTAGGTGATGTATCTATACATTCACAACTTTCGCAATGCCTGTAATGTAGAAACCACGTTCCAATATTGGACAAAGCCCTGTGTTCGATGCTACTGCAGACGGTTCATTCAAATACTACCCTTAAGTGGTTTAAATACGTATGTAGGTAATGTATCTATACATTCACAACTTTTGCAATGCCTGTAATGTAGAAACCACGTTTAAATATTGGACAAAGCCCTGTGTTCGATGCTACTGCACATGGTTCATTCAAATACTACCCTTAACTAGTTTACATACGTATGTAGGTAATGTATCTATACATTTACAACTTTCGCAATGCCTGTACTGGTTAAAAATGCGTATATATGTAGTGTATCTATACATTCACAACTTTCGCAATGCCTGTAATGTAGAAACCACGTTCCAGTTTTGGACAAAGCCCTGTGTTCGATGCTACTGCACATGGTTCATTCAAATACTACCCTCAACTAGTTTAAATACGTATGTAGGTGATGTATCTATACATTCACAACTTTCGCAATGCCTGTAATGGTTAAAAATGCGTATATATGTAGTGTATCTATACATTCACAACTTTCGCAATGCCTGTAATGTAGAAACCACGTCCCAGTATTGGCCAAAGCCCTGTGTTCGATGCTACTGCACATGGCTAATTCAAATACTACCCTTAACTAGTTTAAATACGTATGTAGGTAATGTATGTATACATTCACAACTTTCGCAATGCCTGTAGTGTAGAAACCACGTTCCAATATGGGACAAAGCCCTGTGTTCGATGCTACTGCACACGGTTCATTCAAATACTACCCTTAAGTGGTTTAAATACGTATGTAGGTAATGTATCTATACATTCACAACTTTCGCAATGCCTGTAATGTAGAAACCACGTTCCAATATTGGACAAAGCCCTGTGTTCGATGCTACTGCACATGGTTCATTCAAATGCTACCCTTAACTAGTTCACATACGTATGTAGGTGATGTATCTATACATTTACAACTTTCGCAATGCCTGTACTGGTTAAAAATGCGTATATATGTAGTGTATCTATACATTCACAACTTTCGCAATGCCTGTAATGTAGAAACCACGTTCCAGTATTGGACAAAGCCCTGTGTTCGATGCTACTGCACATGGTTCATTCAAATACTACCCTCAACTAGTTTAAATACGTATGTAGGTGATGTATCTATACATTTACAACTTTCGCAATGCCTGTAATGGTTAAAAATGCGTATATATGTAGTGTATCTATGCATTCACAACTTTCGCAATGCCTGTAATGTAGAAACCACGTCCCAGTATTGGCCAAAGCCCTGTGTTCGATGCTACTGCACTTGGTTAATTCAAATACTACCCTTAACTAGCTTAAATACGTATGTAGGTGATGTATCTATACATTCACAACTTTCGCAATGCCTGTAATGTAGAAACCACGTTCCAATATGGGACAAAGCCCTGTGTTTGATGCTACTGCACATGGTTCATTCAAATACTACAATTAAGTGCTTACAATGCGTATGTGTGTAGTGTATCTATACATTTACAACTTTCGCAATGCCTGTAATGTAGAAACCACGTTCCAATATTGGACAAAGCCCTGTGTTCGATGCTACTGCACATGGTTCATTCAAATACTACCCTTAAGTGGTTTAAATACGTATGTAGGTGATGTATCTGTACATTTACAACTTTCGCAATGCCTGTACTGGTTAAAAATGCGAATATATGTAGTGTATCTATACATTCACAACTTTCGCAATGCCTGTAATGTAGAAACCACGTTCCAGTATTCGACAAAGCCCTGTGTTCGATGCTACTGCACATGGTTCATTCAAATGCTACCCTCAACTAGTTTAAATACGTATGTAGGTGATGTATCTATACATTCACAACTTTCGCAATTCCTGTAATGTAGAAACTACGTTCCAATATGGGACAAGGCCCTGTGTTCGATGCTACTGCACATGGTTCATTCAAATACTACCCTTAACTAGTTCAAATACGTATGTAGGTAATGTATCTATACATTTACAACTTTTACAATGCCTGTACTGGTTAAAAATGCGTATATATGTAGTGTATCTATGCATTCACAACTTTCGCAATGCCTGTAATGTAGAAACCACGTTCCAGTATTGGCCAAAGCCCTGTGTTCGATGCTACTGCACATGGTTCATTTTATATACTACCCTTAACTAGTTTAAATACGTATGTAGGTGATGTATCTATACATTCACAACTTTCGCAATGCCTGTAATGTAGAAACCACGTTCCAGTATTGCACAATGCCCTGTGTTCGATGCTACTGCACATGGTTCATTCAAATACTACCCTCAACTAGTTTAAATACGTATGTAGGTGATGTATCTATACATTTACAACTTTCGCAATGCCTGTACTGGTTAAAAATGCGTATATATGTAGTGTATCTATGCATTCACAACTTTCGCAATGCCTGTAATGTAGAAACCACGTTCCAATATGGGACAAAGCCCTGTGTTTGATGCTACTGCACATGGTTCATTCAAATACTACAATTAAGTGCTTACAATGCGTATGTGTGTAGTGTATCTATACATTCACAACTTTCGCAATGCCTGTAATGTAGAAACCACGTTCCAATATTGGACAAAGCCATGTGTTCGATGCTACTGCACATGGTTCATTCAAATACTACCCTTAAGTGGTTTAAATACGTATGTAGGTGATGTATCTATACATTCACAACTTTCGCAATGCCTGTAATGTAGAAACCACGTTCCAATATTGGACAAAGCCCTGTGTTCGATGCTACTGCACACGGTTCATTCAAATACTACCCTTAAGTGGTTTAAATACGTATGTAGGTAATGTATCTATACATTCACAACTTTTGCAATGCCTGTAATGTAGAAACCACGTTCCAATATTGGACAAAGCCCTGTGTTCGATGCTACTGCACATGGTTCATTCAAATACTACCCTTAACTAGTTCACATACGTATGTAGGTAATGTATCTATACATTTACAACTTTCGCAATGCCTGTACTGGTTAAAAATGCGAATATATGTAGTGTATCTATACATTCACAACTTTCGCAATGCCTGTAATGTAGAAACCACGTTCCAATATTGGACAAAGCCATGTGTTCGATGCTACTGCACATGGTTCATTCAAATACTACCCTTAAGTGGTTTAAATACGTATGTAGGTGATGTATCTATACATTCACAACTTTCGCAATGCCTGTAATGTAGAAACCACGTTCCAATATTGGACAAAGCCCTGTGTTCGATGCTACTGCAGACGGTTCATTCAAATACTACCCTTAAGTGGTTTAAATACGTATGTAGGTAATGTATCTATACATTCACAACTTTTGCAATGCCTGTAATGTAGAAACCACGTTCCAATATTGGACAAAGCCCTGTGTTCGATGCTACTGCACATGGTTCATTCAAATACTACCCTTAACTAGTTTACATACGTATGTAGGTAATGTATCTATACATTTACAACTTTCGCAATGCCTGTACTGGTTAAAAATGCGTATATATGTAGTGTATCTATACATTCACAACTTTCGCAATGCCTGTAATGTAGAAACCACGTTCCAGTTTTGGACAAAGCCCTGTGTTCGATGCTACTGCACATGGTTCATTCAAATACTACCCTCAACTAGTTTAAATACGTATGTAGGTGATGTATCTATACATTCACAACTTTCGCAATGCCTGTAATGGTTAAAAATGCGTATATATGTAGTGTATCTATGCATTCACAACTTTCGCAATGCCTGTAATGTAGAAACCACGTCCCAGTATTGGCCAAAGCCCTGTGTTCGATGCTACTGCACATGGCTAATTCAAATACTACCCTTAACTAGTTTAAATACGTATGTAGGTAATGTATGTATACATTCACAACTTTCGCAATGCCTGTAGTGTAGAAACCACGTTCCAATATGGGACAAAGCCCTGTGTTCGATGCTACTGCACACGGTTCATTCAAATACTACCCTTAAGTGGTTTAAATACGTATGTAGGTAATGTATTTATACATTCACAACTTTCGCAATGCCTGTAATGTAGAAACCACGTTCCAGTATTGCACAATGCCCTGTGTTCGATGCTACTGCACATGGTTCATTCAAATACTACCCTCAACTAGTTTAAATACGTATGTAGGTGATGTATCTATACATTTACAACTTTCGCAATGCCTGTACTGGTTAAAAATGCGTATATATGTAGTGTATCTATGCATTCACAACTTTCGCAATGCCTGTAATGTAGAAACCACGTCCCAGTATTGGCCAAAGCCCTGTGTTCGATGCTACTGCACTTGGTTATTTCAAATACTACCCTTAACTAGTTTAAATACGTATATAGGTGATGTATCTATACATTCACAACTTTCGCAATGCCTGTAATGTAGAAACCACGTTCCAATATGGGACAAAGCCCTGTGTTTGATGCTACTGCACATGGTTCATTCAAATACTACAATTAAGTGCTTACAATGCGTATGTGTGTAGTGTATCTATACATTCACAACTTTCGCAATGCCTGTAATGTAGAAACCACGTTCCAATATTGGACAAAGCCATGTGTTCGATGCTACTGCACATGGTTCATTCAAATACTACCCTTAAGTGGTTTAAATACGTATGTAGGTGATGTATCTATACATTCACAACTTTCGCAATGCCTGTAATGTAGAAACCACGTTCCAATATTGGACAAAGCCCTGTGTTCGATGCTACTGCACACGGTTCATTCAAATACTACCCTTAAGTGGTTTAAATACGTATGTAGGTAATGTATCTATACATTCACAACTTTTGCAATGCCTGTAATGTAGAAACCACGTTCCAATATTGGACAAAGCCCTGTGTTCGATGCTACTGCACATGGTTCATTCAAATACTACCCTTAACTAGTTCACATACGTATGTAGGTAATGTATCTATACATTTACAACTTTCGCAATGCCTGTACTGGTTAAAAATGCGTATATATGTAGTGTATCTATACATTCACAACTTTCGCAATGCCTGTAATGTAGAAACCACGTCCCAGTATTGGCCAAAGCCCTGTGTTCGATGCTACTGCACATGGCTAATTCAAATACTACCCTTAACTAGTTTAAATACGTATGTAGGTAATGTATGTATACATTCACAACTTTCGCAATGCCTGTAGTGTAGAAACCACGTTCCAATATGGGACAAAGCCCTGTGTTCGATGCTACTGCACACGGTTCATTCAAATACTACCCTTAAGTGGTTTAAATACGTATGTAGGTAATGTATTTATACATTCACAACTTTCGCAATGCCTGTAATGTAGAAACCACGTTCCAATATTGGACAAAGCCCTGTGTTCGAAGCTACTGCACATGGTTCATTCAAATGCTACCCTTAACTAGTTCACATACGTATGTAGGTGATGTATCTATACATTTACAACTTTCGCAATGCCTGTACTGGTTAAAAATGCGTATATATGTAGTGTATCTATACATTCACAACTTTCGCAATGCCTGTAATGTAGAAACCACGTTCCAGTATTGGACAAAGCCCTGTGTTCGATGCTACTGCACATGGTTCATTCAAATACTACCCTCAACTAGTTTAAATACGTATGTAGGTGATGTATCTATACATTTACAACTTTCGCAATGCCTGTAATGGTTAAAAATGCGTATATATGTAGTGTATCTATGCATTCACAACTTTCGCAATGCCTGTAATGTAGAAACCACGTCCCAGTATTGGCCAAAGCCCTGTGTTCGATGCCACTGCACTTGGTTAATTCAAATACTACCCTTAACTAGCTTAAATACGTATGTAGGTAATGTATCTATACATTCACAACTTTCGCAATGCCTGTAATGTAGAAACCACGTTCCAATATGGGACAAAGCCCTGTGTTTGATGCTACTGCACATGGTTCATTCAAATACTACAATTAAGTGCTTACAATGCGTATGTGTGTAGTGTATCTATACATTTACAACTTTCGCAATGCCTGTAATGTAGAAACCATGTTCCAATATTGGACAAAGTCATGTGTTCGATGCTACTGCACATGGTTATTTCAAATACTACCCTTAAGTGGTTTAAATACTTATGTAGGTGATGTATCTATACATTCACAACTTTCGCAATGCCTGTAATGTAGAAACCACGTTCCAATATTGGACAAAGCCCTGTGTTCGATGCTACTGCACACGGTTCATTCAAATACTACCCTTAAGTGGTTTAAATACGTATGTAGGTAATGTATCTATACATTCACAACTTTCGCAATGCCTGTAATGTAGAAACCACGTTCCAATATTGGACAAAGCCCTGTTTTTGATGCTACTGCACATGGTTCATTCAAATACTACCCTCAACTAGTTCACATACGTATGTAGGTAATGTATCTATACATTTACAACTTTCGCAATGCCTGTAATGGTTAAAAATGCGTATACATGTAGTGCATCTATGCATTCACAACTTTCGCAATGCCTGTAATGTAGAAACCACGTCCCAGTATTGGCCAAAGCCATGTGTTCGATGCCACTGCACTTGGTTAATTCAAATACTACCCTTAACTAGTTTAAATACGTATGTAGGTGATGTATCTATACATTCACAACTTTCGCAATGCCTGTAATGTAGAAACCACGTTCCAATATGGGACAAAGCCCTGTGTTTGATGCTACTGCACATGGTTCATTCAAATACTACAATTAAGTGTTTACAATGCGTATGTGTGTAGTGTATCTATACATTCACAACTTTCGCAATGCCTGTAATGTAGAAACCACGTTCCAATATTGGACAAAGCCCTGTGTTCGATGCTACTGCACATGGTTCATTCAAATACTACCCTTAACTAGTTTAAATACGTATGTAGGTGATGTATCTATACATTCACAACTTTCGCAATGCCTGTAATGTAGAAACCACGTTCCAATATTGGACAAAGCCCTGTGTTCGATGCTACTCCACACGGTTCATTCAAATACTACCCTTAAGTGGTTTAAATACGTATGTAGGTGATGTATCTATACATTCACAACTTTCGCAATGCCTGTAATGTAGAAACCACGTTCCAATATTGGACAAAGCCCTGTGTTCGATGCTACTGCACACGGTTCATTCAAATACTACCCTTAAGTGGTTTAAATACGTATGTAGGTAATGTATCTATACATTCACAACTTTCGCAATGCCTGTAATGTAGAAACCACGTTCCAATATTGGACAAAGCCCTGTGTTCGATGCTACTGCACATGGTTCATTCAAATACTACCCTTAACTAGTTCACATACGTATGTAGGTAATGTATCTGTACATTTACAACTTTCGCAATGCCTGTACTGGTTAAAAATGCGTATATATGTAGTGTATCTATACATTCACAACTTTCGCAATGCCTGTAATGTAGAAACCACGTTCCAGTATTGGACAAAGCCCTGTGTTCGATGCTACTGCACATGGTTCACTCAAATGCTACCCTCAACTAGTTTAAATACGTATGTAGGTGATGTATCTATACATTCACAACTTTCGCAATGCCTGTAATGTAGAAACTACGTTCCAATATGGGACAAGGCCCTGTGTTCGATGCTACTGCACATGGTTCATTCAAATACTACCCTCAACTAGTTTAAATACGTATGTAGGTAATGTATCTATACATTTACAACTTTTCCAATGCCTGTACTGGTTAAAAATGCGTATATATGTAGTGTGTCTATGCATTCACAACTTTCGCAATGCCCGTAATGTAGAAACCACGTTCCAGTATTGGCCAAAGCCCTGTGTTCGATGCTACTGCACATGGTTCATTTTATATACTACCCTTAACTAGTTTAAATACGTATGTAGGTGATGTATCTATACATTCACAACTTTCGCAATGCCTGTAATGTAGAAACCACGTTCCAATATTGGACAAAGCTCTGTGTTCGATGCTGCTCCACACGGTTCATTCAAATACTACCCTTAAGTGGTTTAAATACGTATGTAGGTAATGTATCTATACATTCACAACTTTCGCAATGCCTGTAATGTAGAAACCACGTTCCAATATTGGACAAAGCCCTGTGTTCGATGCTACTGCACATGGTTCATTCAAATACTACCCTTAACTAGTTTAAATACGTGTGTAGGTGATGTATCTATACATTTACAACTTTCGCAATGCCTGAAATGGTTAAAAATGCGTATATATTTAGTGTATCTATGCATTCACAACTTTCGCAATGCCTGTAATGTAGAAACCAAGTTCCAGTATTGGACAAAGCCCTGTGTTCGATGCTACTGCACATGGTTCATTCACATACTACCCTTAACTAGTTTAAATACGTATGTAGGTAATGTTTCTATACATTTGCAACTTTCGCAATGCCTGTACTGGTTAAAAATGCGTATATATGTAGTGTATCTATGCATTCACAACTTTCGCAATGCCTGTAATGTAGAAACTACGTTCCAATATTGGCCAAAGCCCTGTGTTCGATGCTACTGCACATGGTTCATTCAAATACTACCGTTAACTAGTTCAAATACGTATGTAGGTAATGTATCTATACATTTACAACTTTCGCAATGCCTGTACTGGTTAGAAATGCGTATATATGTAGTGTATCTATGCATTCACAACTTTCGCAATGCCTGTAATGTAGAAACCACGTTCCACTATTGGCCAAAGCCCTGTGTTCGATGCTACTGCACATGGTTCATTCAAATACTACCGTTAACTAGTTTAAATACGTATGTAGGTGATGTATCTATACATTCACAACTTTCGCAATGCCTGTAATGTAGAAACCACGTTCCAATATTGGACAAAGCCCTGTGTTCGATGCTGCTCCACACGGTTCATTCAAATACTACCCTTAAGTGGTTTAAATACGTATGTAGGTGATGTATCTATACATTCACAACTTTCGCAATGCCTGTAATGTAGAAACCACGTTCCAATATTGGACAAAGCCCTGTGTTCGATGCTACTGCACATGGTTCATTCAAATGCTACCCTTAAGTGGTTTAAATACGTATGTAGGTAATGTATCTATACATTCACAACTTTCGCAATGCCTGTAATGTAGAAACCACTTCCCAGTATTGGACAAAGCCCTGTGTTCGATGCTACTGCACATGGTTCATTCAAATACTACCCTTAACTAGTTTAAATACGTATGTAGGTAATGTATCTATACATTTGCAACTTTCGCAATGCCTGTACTGGTTAAAAATGCGTATATATGTAGTGTATCTATGCATTCACAACTTTCGCAATGCCTGTAATGTAGAAACCACGTTCCAGTATTGGACAAAGCCCTGTGTTCGATGCTACTGCACATGGTTCATTTAAATACTACCCTCAACTAGTTTAAATACGTATGTAGGTGATGTATCTATACATTCACAACTTTCGCAATGCCTGTAATGTAGAAACCACGTTCCAATATTGGACAAAGCCCTGTGTTTGATGCTACTGCACATGTTTCATTCAAATACTACCCTTTAGTGGTTTAAATACGTATGTAGGTGATGTATCTATACTTTCACAACTTTCGCAATGCCTGTAATGTAGAAACCACGTTCCAATATTGGACAAAGCCCTGTGTTCGATGCTACTGCACACGGTTCATTCAAATACTACCCTTAACTAGTTTAAATACGTATGTAGGTGATGTATCTATACATTCACAACTTTCGCAATGCCTGTAATGTAGAAACCACGTTCCAATATTGGACAAAGCCCTGTGTTCGATGCTACTGCACATGGTTCATTCAAATACTACCCTTAACTAGTTCACATACGTATGTAGGTAGTGTATCTATACATTTACAACTTTCGCAATGCCTGTACTGGTTAAAAATGCGTTTATATGTAGTGTATCTATACATTCACAACTTTCGCAATGCCTGTAATGTAGAAACCACGTTCCAGTATTGGACAAAGCCCTGTGTTCGATGCTACTGCACATGGTTCATTCAAATATTACCCTTAACTAGTTTAAATACGTATGTAGGTGATGTATCTATACATTCACAACTTTCGCAATGGCTGTAATGTAGAAACCACGTTCCAATATTGGACAAAGCCCTGTGTTCGATGCTACTGCACTTGGTTCATTCAAATGCTACCCTTAAGTGGTTTAAATACGTATGTAGGTAATGTATCTATACATTCACAACTTTCGCAATGCCTGTAATGTAGAAACCACTTCCCAGTATTGGACAAAGCCCTGTGTTCGATGCTACTGCACATGGTTCATTCAAATACTACCCTTAACTAGTTTAAATACGTATGTAGGTGATGTATCTATACATTTGCAACTTTCGCAATGCCTGTACTGGTTAAAAATGCGTATATACAGTATGGTTCAAAATTATTGAGAATAGCTAAAGCATTTCATATTATTAAACGAGAACAAATCAGATAAAATTGAATGTATTGTGAAAGTGAACTGACCTTTTCATGTTGTGTAGGTAACAATTTAATATTTTATCAAGTCTCCTTGAGCTTCACGGCACAGTCTAAGACGGGTAGGCATACTTCCTATCAGAGAGGTTAGTGTTTCGTGAGTTATGCTGTCACAGTATCGGACCACTTCTCTCTTCATGTCTTCAATTTCTGTCAACCCCTTTTGATTCACACATTCCTTCATCATCCCCCAAATGTTCTCAATGGGATTAAGTCAGGACTATATGCAGGAAATGGTAATGCAGTCACATTTTTCTCCTGAAACCACTGCTTGGCATGTTTTGCGATGTGTTTAGGATCATTATCTTGCTGCAATATCCAGTCATTTCCATAAAACACATGTGCACTTGGAAGAAGAAAATTATCTAATATGTTAGTGTAGCGTTGACTTGTCAGATTTCCCTCAAACACACACAGCGGGGTCGTTCCTAATAAGGATATCCCTCCCCATACATGAAACTTTGGGCTGTATTTAGGTCGTTGATACAACGGTGCTGATGCAGACTTTGTCCATATTTTCACATTATTGGGATATACCCATATTGAGCTTTCATCAGTAAAAATCACATTTTCCCAGTCAAAGTTTTCATGTGCCAAACACCACTCAACACGCCTGTCTTTATGTTCTTGTTTCATGAGAGGAGAAGGAATTCCAGTCTTTTTCTCCCATCCAAGATCAATCAAATTTCTTCTAACTATAGATTTTGATACAACTGTTGATCCCCTTTCTATCATTTCATACCTGATGTTGGAGATGCTTGCCCTCTGCTTTTTAGACGCTAAAATTCCCAGCCGGACGCGATCTGAGAAGTCCAATTTTCTGGGTCTCCCTGCTCCTTTCTGGTGCCCCAAATCCTTTCCCTCTTTAAAATTCTTCCTAATCCTATACACAGTAGAAAGAGGAGTTCCTGTTCTCTCTGCCAATGTATTTACATCATCAATTCCTTGATTACACAACTCAAAAATCAACCTTCTTTTATCTTCAGCAGACATTGTTGACAGTGCTGAGGAAAATGACGTCTGCTACAAATTCAGGGGAGGTAACTCTAATTGTACTATACTCAGTAGGCCAAGATGAGTTACCTCCCTTATACCATTACTTAGTTTTAAGTATCAGTGAATCAGTTGAGGTGTTAGGATAGCTCAAAGTAAGAAGAAAAATTCTCAATAATTATGAACCAGACTATATGTAGTGTATCTATGCATTCACAACTTTCGCAATGCCTGTAATGTAGAAACCACGTTCCAGTATTGGACAAAGCCCTGTGTTCGATGCTACTGCACATGGTTCATTCAAATACTACCCTTAACTAGTTTAAATACGTATGTAGGTGATGTATCTATACATTCACAACTTTCGCAATGCCTGTAATGTAGAAACCACGTTCCAATATTGGACAAAGCCCTGTGTTTGATGCTACTGCACATGTTTCATTCAAATACTACCCTTTAGTGGTTTAAATACGTATGTAGGTGATGTATCTATACTTTCACAACTTTCGCAATGCCTGTAATGTAGAAACCACGTTCCAATATTGGACAAAGCCCTGTGTTCGATGCTACTGCACACGGTTCATTCAAATACTACCCTTAACTAGTTTAAATACGTATGTAGGTGATGTATCTATACATTCACAACTTTCGCAATGCCTGTAATGTAGAAACCACGTTCCAATATTGGACAAAGCCCTGTGTTCGATGCTACTGCACATGGTTCATTCAAATACTACCCTTAACTAGTTCACATACGTATGTAGGTAGTGTATCTATACATTTACAACTTTCGCAATGCCTGTACTGGTTAAAAATGCGTTTATATGTAGTGTATCTATACATTCACAACTTTCGCAATGCCTGTAATGTAGAAACCACGTTCCAGTATTGGACAAAGCCCTGTGTTCGATGCTACTGCACATGGTTCATTCAAATACTACCCTTAACTAGTTTAAATACGTATGTAGGTGATGTATCTATACATTCACAACTTTCGCAATGCCTGTAATGTAGAAACCACGTTCCAATATTGGACAAAGCCCTGTGTTCGATGCTACTGCACATGGTTCGTTCAAATACTACCCTTTAGTGGTTTAAATACGTATGTAGGTGATGTATCTATACATTCACAACTTTCGCAATGCCTGTAATGTAGAAACCACGTTCCAATATTGGACAAAGCCCTGTGTTCGATGCTACTGCACATGGTTCATTCAAATACTACCCTTAACTAGTTCACATACGTATGTAGGTAGTGTATCTATACATTTACAACTTTCGCAATGCCTGTACTGGTTAAAAATGCGTTTATATGTAGTGTATCTATACATTCACAACTTTCGCAATGCCTGTAATGTAGAAACCACGTTCCAGTATTGGACAAAGCCCTGTGTTCGATGCTACTGCACATGGTTCATTCAAATACTACCCTTAACTAGTTTAAATACGTATGTAGGTGATGTATCTATACATTCACAACTTTCGCAATGCCTGTAATGTAGAAACCACGTTCCAATATTGGACAAAGCCCTGTGTTCGATGCTACTGCACATGGTTCGTTCAAATACTACCCTTTAGTGGTTTAAATACGTATGTAGGTGATGTATCTATACATTCACAACTTTCGCAATGCCTGTAATGTAGAAACCACGTTCCAATATTGGACAAAGCCCTGTGTTCGATGCTACTGCACACGGTTCATTCAAATACTACCCTTAAGTGGTTTAAATACGTATGTAGGTAATGTATCTATACATTCACAACTTTCGCAATGCCTGTAATGTAGAAACAACTTTCCAATATTGGACAAAGCCCTGTGTTCGATGCTACTGCACATGGTTCATTCAAATACTACCCTTAACTAGTTCACATACGTATGTAGGTAATGTATCTATACATTTACAACTTTCGCAATGCCTGTACTGGTTAAAAATGCGTTTATATGTAGTGTATCTATACATTCACAACTTTCGCAATGCCTGTAATGTAGAAACCACGTTCCAGTATTGGACAAAGCCCTGTGTTCGATGCTACTACACATGGTTCATTCAAATACTACCCTTAACTAGTTTAAATACGTATGTAGGTGATGTATCTATACATTTACAACTTTCGCAATGCCTGTAATGGTTAAAAATGCGTATATATGTAGTGTATCTATGCATTCACAACTTTCGCAATGCCTGTAATGTAGAAACCACGTCCCAGTATTGGCCAAAGCCCTGTGTTCGATGCTACTGCACATGGTTCATTCAAATACTACCCTTAACTAGTTTAAATACGTATGTAGGTGATGTATCTATACATTCACAACTTTCGCAATGCCTGTAATGTAGAAACCACGTTCCAATATGGGACAAAGCCCTGTGTTCGATGCTACTGCACATGGTTCATTCAAATACTACCCTTAACTAGTTTAAATACGTATGTAGGTGATGTATCTATACATTCACAACTTTCGCAATGCCTGTAATGTAGAAACTACGTTCCAATATGGGACAAGGCCCTGTGTTCGATGCTACTGCACATGGTTCATTCAAATACTACCCTTAACTAGTTCAAATACGTATGTAGGTAATGTATCTATACATTTAGAACTTTCGCAATGCCTGTACTGGTTAAAAATGCGTATATGTGTATTGTGTCTATGCATTCACAACTCTCGCAATGCCTGTAATGTAGAAACCACGTTCCAGTATTTGACAAAGCCCTGTGTTCGATGCTACTGCACATGGTTCATTCAAATACTACCCTTAACTAGTTTAAATACGTATGTAGGTGATGTATCTATACATTCACAACTTTCGCAATGCCTGTAATGTAGAAACCACGTTCCAATATTGGACAAAGCCCTGTCTTCGATACTACTGCACACGGTTCATTCAAATACTACCCTTAAGTGGTTTAAATACGTATGTAGGTGATGTATCTATACATTCACAACTTTCGCAATGCCTGTAATGTAGAAACCACGTTCCAATATTGGACAAAGCCCTGTGTTCGATGCTACTGCACATGGTTCATTCAAATACTACCCTTAAGTACTTAAAATGCGTATGTTTGTAGTGTATCTATACATTCACAACTCTCGCAATGTCTGTAATGTAGAAACCACGTTCCAGTATTGGTCAAAGCCCTGTGTTCGATGCTACTGCAGATGGTTCATACAGAGGTAATATCAGGAATGTTGAACATATTCCCGCCACCATCTTTCGTGTTACCACCGAGTTTAATAATAAAGGTTTTAAAAAACAATAATATCTTGTTATATTTTCCTAATGTTGACAATTGCTCAAGACTGGGTAAGAATTCGTCGTAAGACTTTTTATAAGAGACGACTAACTAAGTTTCATATTCATGAGGATGATCACTGGATTGTCTGGTCCAAAGTCGATTATTTACAGGCCCTGACCATTTAGTTTGACTATTGCTGCTGAACGCGTCCCGAAACAAAAAATAAACAAAATAAAGCCATTCAGACACATTTGACAAACCATTCACACTTAAAAAGCATTTCCAAAAGATGGAGACTTTTTAAGACTTCCAACAATACGCAATTGTCGATGTGGTCGATTGAAGCAATCTTAAGATCTTCCTACAGATGCATCGGCATTCTCGTATCGGCATATGGGGATGTTTCAGAAGTGTTCTTGTGGGGGAGTTTAGACAGGAATGGCCCAGGACACTGCAGACATACGCCGCCAAGAATACCATTTCAGCGTTAATATTCCCAAACATGCAAAGACACCTCACTCAGATTTCAAAGATTAGTGTTTTTTCCGATTCATTTATTAGTTGCATGTTGACTAATATTTGTTAATATGCAGGACGATGTAAAGGACTCTCTTAACTTAAACAACTGTCTAACATCACCGTTAACACGCAAACACTATGTAAACGTTATTTCCATGTTCCCATGAACACAGTTTTACCTCTCAAGCTACGTCATTACGACATCCACTGCACCCCCTACACCGTCTCACCGTGATGGCAGACGGGTGATTGATGACACTAAGTTAACTCGACTGATTGATCGGAACACGTCGATGATGCCATGATGGGGACGATCACGTGTCAGGTGTTGAGGTCCGTTTGCCGCAGCATCACTGTAGGTGATACATTCTGTCAGAGATGCGGACTGGGTAATGTATCGGCGCGCTGAATATTTTAAGGTAAATGTCTGTGGCATTATGTATTGGACGAAAACCTTGTTTTTCACGTTTTCATATCAACGAGTCAGTTGATAAACATTTTAATATGTTGCATTATTTGATGTGGCGTTTTGCAAAGTGAGTGTTGTTTAAAACGACTTTTGGCCCTAGATGCGAAACTCCGAGGCTTTGTAAATGCAATTTGACATAAGTTGAAAAAGTCAATAGTAGCATCCCACGTAAATACACAGTAATTAATTCATGTAGCTTATGTTTACTTGTCCTATTCTTACTCCCCCCATCTCTCTCCTTCTCCTCTCTCTTTCACTCTCTCTATCTCACACAGAAACACAGCACACACACAAACGCACACATGCACACAGGAACTCTCACACTTTTAACCCCATACCATCCCATACTTATTTGTTCGTACACACTCCGTTAGCTCCTAGCAATGGGTGCCAGCTAAGAAACAGATAATCCCGGAGAAGTTGTCTTAATGTATATTTTAATACGCTTTCTTGTTTATCTCATGACTATTCATAATCGTCCATTCAACAGATCAACTCTCAGTCACTCCGTGTGACGTAATCTCAATTTAAGCGCTTGGTGGGAACTTGGGTATTTTTAGATTTCACACCGTTTGCTATCTCCCTTCAAGGCCAAATTATACACACACCCTATATCTGCCAGCTATTAAATAATAAAAATAGAAACTTCTTGCTTCCGTCTTCTGATTTGCTTATAAGTGGCAATAAAATTGATCAGGTGATTAATGAGTTTTAGCCGACGTCAGTCACCTGCTTTTACGATAGCTCCGGGGCATGGGTTGGCTGTGTGGAGCTGTGTAGGAAGTGCGTCCTAGGATATCCTCAGTACCGTGATGCTGCTGACAGTAACCCACACGTACCTTGTTTCTACATTCTCTCTAGAGTAACACTGCAGTAGTGTGGAATGACGGTGAAAAGTAAGTGAGTTTCGAGATTATATCAGTAGCAGCAGATCAGGAGGACAGAGTGATTCAGTTTCACTGTAGTGTACCGCAGTATCTCTTACAAAATAGACATATTAAACACATACTGTTAACCATCTGACAACGTTTACAGAAAGCGAAATGGTGACAGCATTGTGGATTTAGGGTGCGTTTTACTTGCGTTGTGTCAGCAGACAAGTTCATGACACTGAGAGACTACGTCTGTCGGGGCACCAGTGCATCTTCACCTGCTGAGTGCGGATGACAACATCACAAGTAGGCGCCTGTCATTGGTATCATTTAAAAAAACCAAAACATTGTCTTACACATTCTGTATTTGTGCATTCATACATATTAAGCTGTATACTCATGCTATTTTGTGTTGACCACAGGCCAGTCTCCAGCCACGTGTGATCTCTCTAGCTGGGCGTAACTAGGAAGTAGGACAACGTTACGTGAGGCAATCAAAGCCCGCCAGGCATAGCCGCCATCTTGGTTTCTGTTGTCTGACAACAGCACGTGTCACGTGCTGCATTCATCACAGAACAAGAAGAAATTACATTTGTGGATAACATCTGCTGGAAGGAGCGTCTTAACGGATTATCATTCGTGGAAATGTGATGTTATTGTTCTAAAATGGATTACCTTTGACGTACAATTGAAGACACAACTGTAGTGAGTGTAATCTGTGTGAGTTGGAGAGAAACCATCTTACTTGTTGTGTATTACTAATATTTCGACATGGGCACGACATTTGATTTTGCAAATGCCCTGGGACCGCTGAATGGCACAACTCTGCCGTCCATTCTAACAAGTCCTTTTGTGATAAATGAGACCGCCACGCCACCCATACTGCAGAACATGTCAGTGATCACAGCGCCCTCTGTTGTTGTCACGACGCAACCTCCATACACCGCTATGGATGCAGTGACGTCGTCGGGTGAGTACATGACGTTGTTCATTGAGATGTTAAATGGGTTCTTCTAATGCTGACTGAAAAAGAAACTCTCTTTTTGTCAAGTTTTAATATACAAGACATCAACATGAACGCCCACCTTTGTGAGATTTCATTTTTTCGAAATTTGCGTTTCGTTTGCTGTTCAGTATATTACACGCGAACGCGTATTAGTTTCACATTTTGAGGGATGAATACAACCTGTACGTTCACAAGCAGACGCATCTAACAACAGCATTACGTGGGATAAAAAAAATCAACAGTTCGCTTTACATGCCAGTAAACACTGACATGCAGATTACACTGTAGGGAGACACAACACTGAAATTCAACACCGAGACACATTACACTGTAGGGAGACACAACACTGAGACACATTACACTGTAGGAAGATTCAACACTGTGACACTTTACACCGAAGGAAAACTCAACACTGACACACGCTACACTGTAGGGAAACTCAAAACTGAGACACAGTACACTGTAGGGAAACTCAACATTGAGACACTTAACACTATTGGAGATACAACACTAAGAGACACAATACCCTGTATGGAGACAGAACATAATGAGACACACTATAGGGAGATTTTACACCGACACAGATTAATTACACTGTAGGAAGACTCAAAAATGACACAATTACAAGGAAGACTCAAAAATGACACAATTACACTGAGACACACTGCAGGGAGATTTACCACTGACACAGGTTAATTACACTGTAGGAAGACGTAGCATCGAGGCACATTACACTGTAGAGAGACTCACGAATGACAATTACACTGAGACACACTGAAGAGAGACTTATGACACATATATATCACACTGTAGGGAGACTGACACTGAGACATACCACTTTACGAAGACATTGATATACATTAGGCACATAAAGAAACTGTGCATTGTCAAAATATTATCCCAGTTGATAAGTACGATAACAATGTCAAAGGTACATTGAAACGACAGGGACCATGAGACCATAACAGTTCGGGTGAATTTCAGTTGAAAACTCAATCACAATGCCGTCACGAGTCTACAAGCGTGAAAAGGGTCAAGCGACCATGTCACAAGCTCAATAACGGGTATGTCCACCATCGGCCTTGAGTACAGCAGTGCTTCGACGAAGCATAGAGTCTATCAAACGTGCAAGGAAGGTTTGTGGTATGTCACGCCAGATTCTCTCAAGTTCTGTTGCAAGGTCACGGACCTTATCTGTCGGATGAGGAAGATCCATCTCGTCCCAAATATGCCCTATCGGGAAGAGATCCGGTGAATTTGCAGGACAAGACAGTAAGTCAACGTTGTGGTGTTGTAAGAAATCCATAGCAACCCTTGCCGTGTGAGGGCGGGCATTGTCTTGTTGGAATGTTAACTCATGGCCAAGACGTTGCAAAGAAAGGAATTGCCACAGGTCGAAAAATATGATCCCTGTAGCCCAAATCAGTTAAGTTGCCTTGAACAATCTCCAAAGAAGTTCTTTGGCGTGCTGTTGTTCCACTCCAAATCAACATGGAAGCGCCACCAAAAGGATTTCCCTACAAGACACAAGCCTGTGCATAGCGTTCTCCCACGCGTCTGTAGGCACGTTGGCGTCCATCACTATGGGAAATATTAAACCTGGACTCATCGGTAAAAACAACATTTCTCCACCAAAACAAGGGTCTGTGGACATGATTTCGGCACCACCTTCGGCGAGCTTGTCGATGACGTTGATGACGTCAAGATAGGTCGTATGACGGGGACGTCGTGGTCTGATCCCGTAATGACGTGAACGTTGTCGAGCTGTGTTGAGTTGAAGTCTTGGGGTGGCACGGGCAGTTACACGTGGACGTCCACAACGTGGCCTATCAATGACGTCATTTGCGTTCTGGTAGCGTCTCACCAGTGCAGAAATGGTGCTCTGGTGGCAGTGGAAATGTGCAGTCAATTGTCGTTGAGACATTCCCCTACAGACCATCCCAATGGCCTGATGACTTTGGGCAGACGTTAGCCTTGGAATGCTATGCGTTTCAACAGCCGTTAAATTGCTTGAACGACCGCAAGGGCAGGGGTTGAGCTTGCAATAGTGACAGTATTGTGTGGCATTCATTTGCTCTGTTTCTCTTTCCCGAAATGCACGTGCAACAACGTATTGCACGTCTCAAAGAAGAAACCACCGACTTCACGGAATATGGCACGTATGTTGGATACATGTCACTAATCTCTGAGTTTAAATCCTTATGTGTCTACACAGGTTTGATAAATTTAGATTTTGAATTATAAAATGCACAGTTTCTTTATGTGCCTAGTATACATTACACTGTAGAGAGACTCAGTACTGAGACACATGACACTGTAGAGAGACTCAGTACTGAGACACATGACACTGTAGGGAGACTCAGTACTGAGACACATTACACTGTAGAGAGACTCAGTACTGAGACACATTACACTGTAGAGAGACTCAGTACTGAGACACATTACACTGTAGAGAGACTCAGTACTGAGACACATTACACTGTAGAGAGACTCAGTACTGAGACACATTACACTGTAGAGAGACTCAGTACTGAGACACATTACACTGTAGAGAGACTCAGTACTGAGACACATTACACTGTAGAGAGACTCAGTACTGAGACACATGACACTGTAGGGAGACTCAGTACTGAGACACATTACACTGTAGAGAGACTCAGTACTGAGACACATTACACTGTAGAGAGACTCAGTACTGAGACACATTACACTGTAGAGAGACTCAGTACTGAGACACATTACACTGTAGAGAGACTCAGTACTGAGACACATTACACTGTAGAGAGACTCAGTACTGAGACACATGACACTGTAGAGAGACTCAGTACTGAGACACATGACACTGTAGGGAGACTCAGTACTGAGACACATGACACTGTAGGGAGACTCAGTACTGAGACACATTACACTGTAGAGAGACTCAGTACTGAGACACATTACACTGTAGAGAGACTCAGTACTGAGACACATTACACTGTAGAGAGACTCAGTACTGAGACACATTACACTGTAGAGAGACTCAGTACTGAGACACATTACACTGTAGAGAGACTCAGTACTGAGACACATTACACTGTAGAGAGACTCAGTACTGAGACACATGACACTGTAGGGAGACTCAGTACTGAGACACATGACACTGTAGAGAGACTCAGTACTGAGACACATTACACTGTAGAGAGACTCAGTACTGAGACACATTACACTGTAGAGAGACTCAGTACTGAGACACATTACACTGTAGAGAGACTCAGTACTGAGACACATTACACTGTAGAGAGACTCAGTACTGAGACACATTACACTGTAGAGAGACTCAGTACTGAGACACATGACACTGTAGAGAGACTCAGTACTGAGACACATTACACTGTAGAGAGACTCAGTACTGAGACACATGACACTGTAGGGAGACTCAGTACTGAGACACATTACACTGTAGAGAGACTCAGTACTGAGACACATTACACTGTAGAGAGACTCAGTACTGAGACACATTACACTGTAGAGAGACTCAGTACTGAGACACATTACACTGTAGAGAGACTCAGTACTGAGACACATTACACTGTAGAGAGACTCAGTACTGAGACACATTACACTGTAGAGAGACTCAGTACTGAGACACATTACACTGTAGAGAGACTCAGTACTGAGACACATGACACTGTAGGGAGACTCAGTACTGAGACACATTACACTGTAGAGAGACTCAGTACTGAGACACATTACACTGTAGAGAGACTCAGTACTGAGACACATTACACTGTAGAGAGACTCAGTACTGAGACACATTACACTGTAGAGAGACTCAGTACTGAGACACATTACACTGTAGAGAGACTCAGTACTGAGACACATGACACTGTAGGGAGACTCAGTACTGAGACACATTACACTGTAGAGAGACTCAGTACTGAGACACATTACACTGTAGAGAGACTCAGTACTGAGACACATTACACTGTAGAGAGACTCAGTACTGAGACACATTACACTGTAGAGAGACTCAGTACTGAGACACATGACACTGTAGGAGACTCAGTACTGAGACACATTACACTGTAGAGAGACTCAGTACTGAGACACATTACACTGTAGAGAGACTCAGTACTGAGACACATTACACTGTAGAGAGACTCAGTACTGAGACACATTACACTGTAGAGAGACTCAGTACTGAGACACATTACACTGTAGAGAGACTCAGTACTGAGACACATTACACTGTAGAGAGACTCAGTACTGAGACACATTACACTGTAGAGAGACTCAGTACTGAGACACATGACACTGTAGGGAGACTCAGTACTGAGACACATTACACTGTAGAGAGACTCAGTACTGAGACACATTACACTGTAGAGAGACTCAGTACTGAGACACATGACACTGTAGAGAGACTCAGTACTGAGACACATTACACTGTAGAGAGACTCAGTACTGAGACACATTACACTGTAGAGAGACTCAGTACTGAGACACATTACACTGTAGAGAGACTCAGTACTGAGACACATGACACTGTAGGGAGACTCAGTACTGAGACACATTACACTGTAGAGAGACTCAGTACTGAGACACATTACACTGTAGAGAGACTCAGTACTGAGACACATTACACTGTAGAGAGACTCAGTACTGAGACACATTACACTGTAGAGAGACTCAGTACTGAGACACATTACACTGTAGAGAGACTCAGTACTGAGACACATTACACTGTAGAGAGACTCAGTACTGAGACACATTACACTGTAGAGAGACTCAGTACTGAGACACATTACACTGTAGAGAGACTCAGTACTGAGACACATTACACTGTAGAGAGACTCAGTACTGAGACACATTACACTGTAGAGAGACTCAGTACTGAGACACATGACACTGTAGAGAGACTCAGTACTGAGACACATTACACTGTAGAGAGACTCAGTACTGAGACACATTACACTGTAGAGAGACTCAGTACTGAGACACATTACACTGTAGAGAGACTCAGTACTGAGACACATGACACTGTAGAGAGACTCAGTACTGAGACACATTACACTGTAGAGAGACTCAGTACTGAGACACATTACACTGTAGAGAGACTCAGTACTGAGACACATTACACTGTAGAGAGACTCAGTACTGAGACACATTACACTGTAGAGAGACTCAGTACTGAGACACATTACACTGTAGAGAGACTCAGTACTGAGACACATTACACTGTAGAGAGACTCAGTACTGAGACACATTACACTGTAGAGAGACTCAGTACTGAGACACATTACACTGTAGAGAGACTCAGTACTGAGACACATGACACTGTAGAGAGACTCAGTACTGAGACACATTACACTGTAGAGAGACTCAGTACTGAGACACATGACACTGTAGAGAGACTCAGTACTGAGACACATTACACTGTAGAGAGACTCAGTACTGAGACACATTACACTGTAGAGAGACTCAGTACTGAGACACATTACACTGTAGAGAGACTCAGTACTGAGACACATTACACTGTAGAGAGACTCAGTACTGAGACACATTACACTGTAGAGAGACTCAGTACTGAGACACATGACACTGTAGAGAGACTCAGTACTGAGACACATTACACTGTAGAGAGACTCAGTACTGAGACACATTACACTGTAGAGAGACTCAGTACTGAGACACATTACACTGTAGAGAGACTCAGTACTGAGACACATTACACTGTAGAGAGACTCAGTACTGAGACACATTACACTGTAGAGAGACTCAGTACTGAGACACATTACACTGTAGAGAGACTCAGTACTGAGACACATTACACTGTAGAGAGACTCAGTACTGAGACACATTACACTGTAGAGAGACTCAGTACTGAGACACATTACACTGTAGAGAGACTCAGTACTGAGACACATTACACTGTAGAGAGACTCAGTACTGAGACACATTACACTGTAGAGAGACTCAGTACTGAGACACATTACACTGTAGAGAGACTCAGTACTGAGACACATGACACTGTAGAGAGACTCAGTACTGAGACACATTACACTGTAGAGAGACTCAGTACTGAGACACATTACACTGTAGAGAGACTCAGTACTGAGACACATTACACTGTAGAGAGACTCAGTACTGAGACACATTACACTGTAGAGAGACTCAGTACTGAGACACATTACACTGTAGAGAGACTCAGTACTGAGACACATTACACTGTAGAGAGACTCAGTACTGAGACACATTACACTGTAGAGAGACTCAGTACTGAGACACATTACACTGTAGAGAGACTCAGTACTGAGACACATTACACTGTAGAGAGACTCAGTACTGAGACACATTACACTGTAGAGAGACTCAGTACTGAGACACATTACACTGTAGAGAGACTCAGTACTGAGACACATTACACTGTAGAGAGACTCAGTACTGAGACACATTACACTGTAGAGAGACTCAGTACTGAGACACATTACACTGTAGAGAGACTCAGTACTGAGACACATTACACTGTAGAGAGACTCAGTACTGAGACACATTACACTGTAGAGAGACTCAGTACTGAGACACATTACACTGTAGAGAGACTCAGTACTGAGACACATTACACTGTAGAGAGACTCAGTACTGAGACACATTACACTGTAGAGAGACTCAGTACTGAGACACATTACACTGTAGAGAGACTCAGTACTGAGACACATTACACTGTAGAGAGACTCAGTACTGAGACACATTACACTGTAGAGAGACTCAGTACTGAGACACATTACACTGTAGAGAGACTCAGTACTGAGACACATTACACTGTAGAGAGACTCAGTACTGAGACACATTACACTGTAGAGAGACTCAGTACTGAGACACATTACACTGTAGAGAGACTCAGTACTGAGACACATTACACTGTAGAGAGACTCAGTACTGAGACACATGACACTGTAGGGAGACTCAGTACTGAGACACATTACACTGTAGAGAGACTCAGTACTGAGACACATTACACTGTAGAGAGACTCAGTACTGAGACACATTACACTGTAGAAGAGACTCAGTACTGAGACACATTACACTGTAGAGAGACTCAGTACTGAGACACATTACACTGTAGAGAGACTCAGTACTGAGACACATGACACTGTAGGGAGACTCAGTACTGAGACACATTACACTGTAGAGAGACTCAGTACTGAGACACATTACACTGTAGAGAGACTCAGTACTGAGACACATTACACTGTAGAGAGACTCAGTACTGAGACACATTACACTGTAGAGAGACTCAGTACTGAGACACATTACACTGTAGAGAGACTCAGTACTGAGACACATTACACTGTAGAGAGACTCAGTACTGAGACACATTACACTGTAGAGAGACTCAGTACTGAGACACATGACACTGTAGGAGAGACTCAGTACTGAGACACATTACACTGTAGAGAGACTCAGTACTGAGACACATTACACTGTAGAGAGACTCAGTACTGAGACACATTACACTGTAGAGAGACTCAGTACTGAGACACATTACACTGTAGAGAGACTCAGTACTGAGACACATTACACTGTAGAGAGACTCAGTACTGAGACACATTACACTGTAGAGAGACTCAGTACTGAGACACATTACACTGTAGAGAGACTCAGTACTGAGACACATGACACTGTAGGAGAGACTCAGTACTGAGACACATTACACTGTAGGGAGACTCAGTA
>NW_027133930.1:0-71898 GCF_037392515.1 Haliotis asinina
CCCCCACACGCCTCCCAAAACTGACCATTCCCCCACCTGAACACCCCCAACCAGCCTCATTCTGCTGCCCCCACACGCCTCCCAAAACTGACCATTCCCCCACCAGAACACCCTCAACCAGCATCCTTCTGCTGCCCCCACACGCCTCCCAAAACTGACCATTCCCCCACCAGAACACCCTCAGCCAGTATCATTCTGCTGTCCCCACACTCCTCCCAAAACTGACCATTCCCCCACCAGAACACCCTCACCCAGCATCATTCTGCTGTCCCCACACTCCTCCCAAAACTGAGCATTCCCCCACCAGAACACCCTCACCCAGTATCCTTCTGCTGTCCCCACACTCCTCTTCCAAACTGACCATTCCCCCACCAGAACACCCTCACCCAGTATCATTCTGCTGTCCCCACACTCCTCTTCCAAACTGACCATTCCCCCACCAGAACACCCTCACCCAGTATCATTCTGCTGTCCCCACACTCCTCTTCCAAACTGACCATTCCCCCACCAGAACACCCCCAACCAGTATCATTCTGCTGTCCCCACACTCCTCCCAAAACTGACCATTCCCCCACCAGAACACCCTCACCCAGTATCATTCTGCTGCCCCTCACTCTTCCTCCAAACTGACCATTCCCCGACCAGAACACCCTCAGCCAGTATCATTCTGCTATCCCCACACTCCTCCCAAAACTGACCATTCCCCCACCAGAACACCCTCAGCCAGTATCATTCTGCTGCCCCTCACTCTTCCTCCAAACTAACCATTCCCCCACCAGAACACAATCAGCCAGTATCATTCTGCTGTCCCCACACTCCTCTTCCAAACTGACCATTCCCCCACCAGAACACCCTCACCCAGTATCCTTCTGCTGTCCCCACACTCCTCCCAAAACTGACCATTCCCCCACCAGAACACCCTCACCCAGTATCATTCTGCTGCCCCTCACTCTTCCTCCAAACTAACCATTCCCCCACCAGAACACCCTCAGCCAGTATCATTCTGCTGTCCCCACACTCCTCTTCCAAACTGACCATTCCCCCACCAGAACACCCTCACCCAGTATCATTCTGCTGTCCCCACACTCCTCTTCCAAACTGACCATTCCCCCACCAGAACACCCTCACCCAGTATCATTCTGCTGTCCCCACACTCCTCTTCCAAACTGACCATTCCCCCACCAGAACACCCTCACCCAGTATCATTCTGCTGCCCCTCACTCTTCCTCCAAACTAACCATTCCCCCACCAGAACACCCTCAGCCAGTATCATTCTGCTGCCCCTCACTCTTCCTCCAAACTAACCATTCCCCCACCAGAACACCCTCACCCAGTATCATTCTGCTGTCCCCACACTCCTCTTCCAAACTGTCCATTTCCCCACCAGAACACCCTCAGCCAGTATCATTCTGCTATCCCCACACTCCTCCCAAAACTAACCATTCCCCCACCAGAACACCCTCAGCCAGTATCATTCTGCTGCCCCTCACTCTTCCTCCAAACTAACCATTCCCCCACCAGAACACCCTCAGCCAGTATCATTCTGCTGTCCCCACACTCCTCTTCCAAACTGACCATTCCCCCACCAGAACACCCTCACCCAGTATCATTCTGCTGTCCCCACACTCCTCTTCCAAACTGACCATTCCCCCACCAGAACACCCTCACCCATTATCCTTCTGCTGTCCCCACACTCCTCCCAAAACTAACCATTCCCCCACCAGAACACCCTCACCCAGTATCATTCTGCTGTCCCCACACTCCTCTTCCAAACTGACCATTCCCCCACCAGAACACCCTCACCCAGTATCATTCTGCTGTCCCCACACTCCTCTTCCAAACTGACCATTCCCCCACCAGAACACCCTCACCCAGTATCATTCTGCTGTCCCCACACTCCTCTTCCAAACTGACCATTCCCCCACCAGAACACCCCAACCCAGTATCATTCTGCTGTCCCCACACGCCTCCCAAAACTGGCCATCCCCACCAGAACACCCCCAACCAGTATCATTCTGCTGTCCTCACATTCCTCCCAAAACTGGCCATCCCCACCAGAACACCCCCACTGTGTATCATTCTGTTTGGACCACCCTCGTCCCAAAACTGGCCATCCCCCTCCAGAACACCCCATCTCCGTGTCATTCTGTTTTGACCACACCCCTCCTCCAAGCTGGCCTTCACCCCACCAGAACAGCCCCACTGTGTATCATTCTGCTGACCCCACACCCCTCCCCGAAACTAGCCATCCCCCTTCAGAATACTCTCACTCTGTATCATTCTGTTTTGACCACACCCTTCCTCTAGACCAACCACCATCAGGACGCCCATCCAGCATCATTTTGCTCTCCCTACACCTTTTTTCAAATTAGCCAACCCAGACCACCCTCCTTCAATGTGATCACCCCCACCAGAAGCTTCCAACAAGTTTCATTCTGCTCTGACCATATCCAACTTGTTTCAGGGTTGGGTCTCAGCATCAAAGTGGTACAGTGAAGTCAGATGTATCCTGTAGATGTCATGCAGGTTGACCTCATCAGCAGGAACACATTGATGAAACAACTGTGGACTCATTGCACTAAACATGTCACGTTACAATGATCACACATCACTAGGTGTGTACTTTTGTTTGTAGTTTGGTTTACTTATGTTATTTACAATATTCTTACTCCGATAACAGGACAGGAAGGTCAAGGTAAAAAGTAAACAAATCAGGTAAATTTTACCTGTTACCTGCATTTTACCTGTTTCACTGCAAAGAACATTTGCAATGGAGTATGTACCTTGTCAGTCTTGGATCCCTTGTAAGATCTTCTGCATTAAATGGAACAGGACAATACCAGAATGGCTGGAGTCAAACACTGACCAGTGAATCCTACCCCCTACTAAGACTGGCAGTGTACAGTACAGGGGTGGATGGTGTCCACCACTGACCAGTGAGCCCTACCTCCTATCATGACTGACAGTGTACAGTACAGGGGTGGATGGTGTCCACCACTGACCAGTGAACACTACCTCCTATCATGACTGACAGTGTACAGTACTAGGGTGGATGGTGTCCACCACTGACCAGTGATCCCTACCTCCAATCATGACTGACAGTGTACAGTACAGGGGTGGATGGTGTACACCACTGACCAGTGAACACTACCTCCTATCATGACTGACAGTGTACAGTACAGGGGTGGATGGTGTCCACCACTGACCAGTGATCCCTATCTCCAATCATGACTGACAGTGTACAATACAGGGGTGGATGGTGTCCACCACTGACCAGTGAACACTACCTCCTATCATGACTGACAGTGTACAGTGCAGGGGTGGATGGTGTGCACCACTGACCAGTGAGCCCTACCTCCTATCATGACTGACAGTGTACAGTACAGGGGTGGATGGTGTCCACCACTGACCAGTGAGCCCTACCTCCTATCATGACTGACAGTGTACAGTACAGGGGTGGATGGTGTCCACCACTGCCCAGTGAGCCCTACCTCCTACCATGACTGACAGTGTACAGTACTAGGGTGGATGGTGTCCACCACTGACCAGTGATCCCTACCTCCTATCATGACTGACAGTGTACAGTACAGGGGTGGATGGTGTCCACCACTGACCAGTGAGCACTACCTCCTATCATGACTGACAGTGTACAGTACAGGGGTGGATGGTGTCCACCACTGCCCAGTGAGCCCTACCTCCTACCATGACTGACAGTGTACAGTATAGGGGTGGATGGTGTGCACCACTGACCAGTGATCCCTACCTCCTATCATGACTGACAGTGTACAGTACAGGGGTGGATGGTGTCCACCACTGACCAGTGAGCACTATCTCCAATCATGACTGACAGTGTACAGTACAGGGGTGGATGGTGTCCACCACTGACCAGTGATCCCTACCTCCTATCATGACTAACAGTGTACAGTACTAGGGTGGATGGTGTCCACCACTGACCAGTGATCCCTACCTCCTATCATGACTGACAGTGTACAGTACAGGGGTGGATGGTGTCCACCACTGACCAGTGATCCCTATCTCCAATCATGACTGACAGTGTACAGTACAGGGGTGGATGGTGTCCACCACTGACCAGTGATCCCTACCTCCTATCATGACTGACAGTGTACAGTACAGGGGTGGATGGTGTACACCACTGACCAGTGAACACTACCTCCTATCATGACTGACAGTGTACAGTACAGGGGTGGATGGTGTGCACCACTGACCAGTGATCCCTATCTCCAATCATGACTGACAGTGTACAATACAGGGGTGGATGGTGTCCACCACTGACCAGTGAACACTACCTCCTATCATGACTGACAGTGTACAGTGCAGGGGTGGATGGTGTGCACCAGTGACCAGTGATCCCTACCTCCTATCATGACTGACAGTGTACAGTACAGGGGTGGATGGTGTCCACCACTGACCAGTGAGCCCTACCTCCTATCATGACTGACAGTGTACAGTACAGGGGTGGATGGTGTCCACCACTGCCCAGTGAGCCCTACCTCCTATCATGACTGACAGTGTACAGTACAGGGGTGGATGGTGTCCACCACTGCCCAGTGAACACTACCTCCTATCATGACTGACAGTGTACAGTGCAGGGGTGGATGGTGTGCACCAGTGACCAGTGATCCCTACCTCCTATCATGACTGACAGTGTACAGTACAGGGGTGGATGGTGTCCACCACTGACCAGTGAGCCCTACCTCCTATCATGACTGACAGTGTACAGTACAGGGGTGGATGGTGTCCACCACTGCCCAGTGAGCCCTACCTCCTATCATGACTGACAGTGTACAGTACAGGGGTGGATGGTGTGCACCACTGACCAGTGATCCCTATCTCCTATCATGACTGACAGTGTACAGTACAGGGGTGGATGGTGTGTAAGGTACAGGGGTGGATTGTGTGCACCACTGACCAGTGATCCCTACCTCCTATCATGACTGACAGTGTACAGTACAGGGGTGGATGGTGTCCACCACTGACCAGTGAACCCCATCTCCCATTATGACTGACAGTGTACAGTACAGGGGTGGATGGTGTCCACCACTGACCAGTGAACGCTACCTCCTATCATGACTAACAGTGTACAGTACAGGGGTGGATGGTGTCCACCACTGACCAGTGATCCCTATGTCCTATCATGACTAACAGTGTACAGTGCTAGGGGGGGATGGTGTCCACCACTGACCAGTGAACCCCACCTCCCATTATGACTGACAAGTGTAAAACAACACTGAGCTCAGATGCCCTCAGCAACCATCCATACCCATACCCATCACTGGATTGTCTGATTCATTTCTCTAGGGGCCATATTTGTCAAAAAAGGTGAATAATGGGATCGGATCATGAGACCCACTGACCTGGTTAATAAATTTCATCATCTAACATATTACGTTCATTTATGTTCATGATGTCAGTCACTTGATTGTCATGTCCAGACTCGCTTTCTTACTGACAGATCATTGATTCCCCATTGCACAAATCCATGCTCATGCTATCGATCACTGGAAAATCTGGTCAGACTTGAATATTTACTGACCACTGTCATATAGCTATACGAGTGTGGCATATAACAAAACTCACTCACTCACAGATCACTGCCATATAGCTATATTGCTGAGTGTGGCATAAAACAAAACTAACTCACAGATCACTGCCATATAGCTATATTGCTGAGTGTGGCATAAAACAAAACTCACTCACTCACAGATTACTGCCATATAGCTATATTGCTGAGTGTGGCATAAAACAAAACTCACTCACAGATCACTGCCATATAGCTATATTGCTGAGTGTGGCATTAAACAAAACTAACTCACAGATCACTGCCATATAGCTATATTGCGGAGTGTGGCATAAAACAAAACTCACTCACTCACAGATCACTGCCATATAGCTATATTGCTGAGTGTGGCATAAAACAAAACTCACTCACAGATCACTGCCATATAGCTATATTGCTGAGTGTGGCATTAAACAAAACTAACTCACAGATCACTGCCATATAGCTATATTGCGGAGTGTGGCATAAAACAAAACTCACTCACTCACAGATCACTGCCATATAGCTATATTGCTGAGTGTGGCATAAAACAAAACTCACTCACAGATCACTGCCATATAGCTATATTGCGGAGTGTGGCATAAAACAAAACTCACAGATCACTGCCATATAGCTATATTGCTGAGTGTGGCATAAAATAAAACTCACTCACAGATCACTGCCATATAGCTATATTGCTGAGTGTGGCATAAAACAAAACTCACTCACTCACAGATTACTGCCATATAGCTATATTGCTGAGTGTGGCATAAAATAAAACTCACCCACAGATTACTGTCATATAGCTATATTGCTGAGTGTGGAGTAAAACTAAACTAAACTCACTCACAGATTACTGCCATATAGCTAGAATATTGCTGAGTGTGGCATTAAACAAACAAACAAACTAACAAAAGAAGACACAACCACATGTTCTGATATGTTTTTTGTTTATTCTCTCTGATGAGTCTGATCTGTCCACGTCCAGGTCACGGAGCATACAAAAGCTGTTCAGTACCACACCCAGATTCCGGTGTCTGCAGTTGCCATGGCAACTGCGATGGAGACCAGGTCGGAGAGAGTGATGATGATGTAGATGATGCATTGATGCTGAGCCCCAAACATGATCCTATACAAACATTTATGGACTTTACAAAAGATATTTATACTATGAGCAAGATCTCCACAAAACGTTCATGGACCTGTCAAAATACTTTGTGAAACAAACAGAATCTCTAATGACATTCAGCGCTGATAAAAGTTTTTTTCTGTCTCTGATAAACAGGATCTCCCCAAACATTTAGAGACCTATTCTTATTTTCTCTCAGATAAACAGGACCTTGCCATACATGTAGGGGGTGGATACATTTAAGCCCTTGAGTAATAAACAAACTCTCTGCTATCTTTTATTGACCTCAAAAGTTTGGATTTTTGTACTAACCAGAGCTAATTTACACAAATGCAATATTTTTTTTTCTAATAAGAAAGATCTCTACAATGATTTAGGGACCTAACTATGTGCAAGGTTTAAACACAATCTCTGAAAGCCACTAACCACAATAACATGAAATAAGGTTTGAAAAAAGTTGTCATTAAATATCTTACTCTATTATTATTATATTTTTAATGTTTAAGAAGTTAAAATGTATGACTATTTTATTAGCTTTTATATTAATTTATTACACCCTTAATGGGATTAATCCCTAGCTGATATATTAATTTATTACACCCTTAATGGGATTAATCCCTAGTTGATATATTAATTTATTACACCCCTAATGGGATTAATCCCTAGCTGATATATTAATTTATTACACCCCTAATGGAATTAATCCCTAGTTGATATATTAATTTATTACACCCCTAATGGGATTAATCCCTAGCTGATATATTAATTAAATGATAAGCAGTAAATTCTCTTCTGATCCACACATTACCTAAACCTCATTCTGACTTGCATCATGTTTTGAAATCCTTATAAGGAATTAAGGCTGTTAAACCAAATACCGTAATTCTTACCAGGAAACATAAATTGTTGAAACGAAACAATTACATATCTAAAACATGATCAAATGTCATACAGACATTCATTCTGAATTATAATTATCAGAGGAAAAACAGTATGAAGCATGATGAGAGTCGTACATTCACCATTACAAAGATTCTGTAAAATTTGAAAAGAAATCTGTTTGAGAAAAGACTTCAACAAAATACCCTGACCACAAGTATCAAAATAGGTTTTTCCCTGACACTTTCTCTTTTTCAGAAATGCTTTATAAGTTTCCTTTCAAAGTACATTGATGATCTGGGTGCCATTGTACAAAGTGATCTTAGCGCTAAGTTGACTCACATGTCTTAACACAGACTTAAGGTAGTATTAGCGCTAAGGTTATTTTGAACACAACAGCTACCTGGGAGTCATTGTACAAAGTGATCTTAACGCTAAGTTGACTCACATGTCTTAACACAGACTTAAGGTAGTCTAAGGTTATTTTGTACAACAGCAACCTGGGTGCCATTGTACAAATTGATCTTAGCTAAGTTGACTGTACCTCCCTGTCTCAACATGGACTCATATCATCAGTCTTAGCACTAAGGTCATGTTGTCCAACGACAATGTTTGAAAAAGTCCGAGCATTTAGAGCTGAGGCTCATCCACCATGAAGACAATGAAATGGTGCCCACACAAAAAGTTAGCAAAAGTACATAGTACACAAAGTCAACTCATAAGCAATTGTTTGTAACTTGTATAAAAAATACAAGTTGATAAACATGTACAAATTGTATCATAATAAGTTATTGGTTGCTCCATGCACATGCAGAGGCAGCTGAGGCGTCAAGGTCACTCTGAAAATAAAGATTGCTTTGGACATCGGCTCGCTAATGCTTGTTTGTGACTTATAGAAACATCTCACACATATTGTAAGGCCATAAAAAAACACGTTTCTCAACACACTCAATACGTAAGGGCGTGACAACCTTACATCTGTTTCATGTTTTGGATAGTCACGATATGGTTAAAATACTGTCAATGTGACTTTAAACTTTAACTCAATCACTATTTATTTTGGTTGTGGTAAAATCTCCTGAGACAATAAATTCTAAAAAAACAACTTTAAGTACAATATCACTTCACAAACAAAAACCTTAAAATATGATTCCTTCTAAAATATCTTTCTTAAAAGTTAAGAAAATTAAGCTATAAAATTTGCTTTTATTTTGTAACTTAGCCATTCTTTCATTCTTTGATTACTTAAGCCGAAAATTAAACGGAAAATACACCATTGTAATAATCGCCATGTTGAATTTTGTTTCCATTTCGAAATAAGGCAAGAATGTTATTGCTTCTAGCATGCATCTACTTAACATGCCTTCGATCAGTGGAATAAATCCATTAATCACGCATTAATATAATCAGCTGTTCTTTATAACAACAGCACAGCATATTTCCACGTTCACCTTTAAAATACATAACGTGTTGCTATGGAAACAACGGTGGGCACTGTAATTAGTTGTACTTTATTACAACAGGATATTTTTCATGCTCACTACAGTATGTATTTTGTTGCTATGGACACAATTTTCAGTTATGGGACAAGTTTAGAATACTAAGCTGTTGCAGGAGCTAATCCCTGTAGTCTTGAGAAGAAATTATTCTTCCAACTAGAAGAGAAAGATACTACCGTTCATTACAATCTCTCTTCATATTTTGATGTAATTTATGAAAAGAATCAATAACTTCAAATAAAATATTTTGATGATTAGATTCTTTAGGGTTGAAACTTAATGAATATCTGAAGGTGAGAGTCCGGCTGATGTCAAATATATATGTGCCTCTTTTGTCTTAAGCAGTTCAAAATCATTATTACATACTCTTCATAAGCAAATTTGCTGACCAATGCTGGTCACCACAACAGAATAACTGAACATAAGAACACTGAATGGTTATTTTAAAACATTTTCAAAGAGCCATCAACCATTTTATGCCTCTTCCTATGTATACAGAATTCACATTTTTCTAAAATTCTTCAACATCATTGTCTGTACATTATGTTCAAAATAAAACTTTTATAGACATGCCATGCTAAATAAACACTAGAGAAAAACATATATGTTTGAGGTATTCTTCACTTTGTTCATATGGCATAAATAACAGAGTAATAGAGGGGTAAAATATGATGACAAATGAATCCATAAAAATTGTGAAAAAAAATAAATTGAAAGAATTACTTGTTGACCTTGCAAAATACAAAAGATCCAATGCAACTAAAATCGTGTATTATTTTTGACCATTACTACAAAGTATATGAAAACCGACACTTGGCATCTTAAAATGCTCATTTACAAAACACTTGTATAAACGACAACAAAATGGACTTCAAAATGAAGACAACAATGATATCTGTAGAGCGGCTAATCAGCTACAGGCAGGTTTTTGGTCAGATATTTTTCAAGTAGTCAATACACAATGAGAACGTATGTACAAGGGTCATGATCCATGAAAGCAATTTCATACAAAATGGGAGTGCCGTAGTTACTTTGGCGTCGGTACAAAACACAAGGGCTGTGGTGGAAGATCGTTAGTCAACTATAGGTAAACACAAGCTGACATATGTATATTTGGTTTTGGCCCTCTAAATCTATATGTGATATTGATACAAAGGTGAAGGCTGATTCGTCTTAACACCGCAGCAGCCTGTCAAGAGGGTCATTATATATTCAGGTTGGCCATACATCCCTGTTGGGTCATACTGCAAAGTCAAAATGAAATTTTGAGATTTTTGAGAATTTGCACTTTCACTCATCTGCTTTTGCTAGGACTTGATATTGAAGAGCAAGATCACTTGTCGTTCAGCTTCCAAGAAGTCAGTGGTTCAACTGTGAACCATACAACATGTTGCAACTCCAAAAACAAAATGGTATGACCAGCAGGCATGATAAACATCATGAATATTCATCTTCCACCCCAGGAACAGTTTCGCTGTTGCACTCTGGCCTATGTTTGGGATGCCTTTGTTCAAACTGTAGACCACCATATTTCCTTAAAACGTCTGAGTTAAATTTGTAAATTTTGTTTTATATGGAAAAAAAAAATAGAAAGAAAAAAAACCCAGCCTCAGTGCTCACTTAAACATCCCAAACAATTTTGGCATCTTTCTGCAGAGGATTTTACACCACACTGAAGTACTTCCGTCATTCACACTTTCAAGACATTGATTGATTCATTTCGCAGATACAAAATAAAATAATAATATCAATAACAATAATATGTCTTTGGTCCCTCATAAGCCATGTCAATATATGTTTCTTGTTCAAACTGTCACAAAATATTTCTTGATATCCCCAGGATATATACATCCCATTATCGAAAAACTCAGATGTTCGAAGGAAATATGGTGGCATTCTTGAAAGAAATTCAGCAGTTGATCAAATATTGCTCAGCTAGATGGCCAGCATTTCTAAAACATATACAAAGTGTTTTGTTGATAAGGCAGTTGCTGTTTTTCCAAGTCTTCAACTGACAGACGTTCTGGGTAGTTGTGACACAAATAGCACCACTGTCTTCTCTCAGAATTATCTCCCTTTGCTAATACTGCACACGTGACATTTTCCACTACAGCTTGACGGAATTTCACAACCAAACAGGTAGCGACACAACGAGGGAAAAGGTAGCAAAGGGAGATAACTGAATCAACTACATCAGAAAGTCGGCCAATAATCTTCGCTTGTGAATGTAATCCTTTGCTGTGAAAAGTCATCTCCAAACCTCACTGTACCAGTGTCCCATTTCAATACACTCCACACGCAGAAATCTTTTCTTGAGCCCTTCAGCAGAAATGACTTGTGAAATATTGGAGACATGTCTTTGTCTCTGCTATGGAGTCCCCATTGTATAACAAATTGTCCGATAAGTAGTACACGTATGCCGAGTACCATAAATGCTGTCGTCATAGTAACCTGGCTACACATCCAATTGAAAGCCACGGACTGAGGCTGTGTCCTGTCACAGTAGTATTGAAATATAAATACATACATAACAATATTAACACGCTATAGCAGCACACTTGTCATTGCTAGCATTCAAACTCTTGCTGTGTGATAGCGTTCAGATCTTTCATCAGGCCCTCCAAGTTGGCCATTTCTGCTGTTAGCTCCTCGGTACTCAGAGATTTCTGAAAGAGACGGAGATACATATCAAACTATAGTCTCATTACATTTCACAAAAATCTTCATCACATAGGTCAATAAATGAATGGGGCACTTGTCCTACGGGGCAATTGTCCAGGGGGCACAGTTGATAGGGTGCTGTGAGGGCAGATAGCCAAGGGGCAGTAGTTGGGGAACAGTTGTCCGGGTAGGCACTTGGCTGCGGGAACAGTTAGCCCGATACCTAACTTTACATGCCTTTTAGCAATATTCCAGCAATATCATGGCGGGGGACACCAGAAATAGGCTTAACACAATGTATACATGTGGGGAATCAAACTCGGTCTTTCGTTTGATGAGCGAATGCCTTAACCACTAGGCTACCCTATCGCCATCACACATATCAAGAATCCTGTAGAGTTTCACAATAGAATTCAGCCCACCATGTCTGTTCCCCACTAAGATCCCAGGCAGAATTGATCTTCGGCAACCCATGCTTGTTGCTCATGCTGTCAATCACAGGATTGTTGGGTTCAGACTCAATTATTAACAAAACTGGCAGCGCCATATAGCTGGGATTAAGTTGAGTGTGACATAAACAAACAAACCTCCATGCCATTGTCTTCTTTGCCAGTTTTTCCAGCTTTGAGCGTCACATCTGGCGCTTTGGAAGTGATGAGTGGAAGTGGAGACCGAGATTTGATGGGTCCAGCGGTGATTGGTGGAGTGGGCTTCTTGTAAGGACTTAGATTAGGCTGTGGCTTAACTGCAAGAAAAATACACACCTTGGTTACAATTCCTGTAAGTGCATAATAAGACCAATTATTCTTATTTCTGAATTTCTCATTTCAAAAGTATTTCAATCTATGAAAGGGAGCAGGGCCCCTTCCCACACAGCAATCTTAAAGCTAAATTTTGGAAGGTCTTTGTTGAAATGTAATGAAATAAGTCCCAAACCATGTGATTAAAAAAAATACAGTTTCAGTTTGCTGAAAAGCAGTTTAGTTTTTGTAGTATCAGGCGAAAACAAATAGAATGTTGAATGACCCCCTAACTTTTACCATCTCTCTCATCGATGTTCATGATGTTGATGCTGTCTGGTCCAGACTTGATTACTTACAGACCACCACCATATAGGTGGAGTATTGCTGATTGCAGCATAAAACTACACTCACTCACTCACTCTATCACTATCAAGAATTAAAATACTTCAAGAATGTGTATATACATAAAAAATACCATAAAGATGAAAAATCATAAAACAAACTTTTCAAAGTCTTTCTAACATAGAAAAATATTTAAAATTCTGTGAATGTATTTTCATTTTCCGTGAACTGAATATTTGCATGTATTATCTGTCCCTCTACCCTGAAAGTCTCTTGAAGATTTTGTGGAACATGCAAATTGTTGGCACTATTTATTCCATAAACCCCAAAAGAGGAGTGCCATAGCCATGAACAGAATACCGCTTTAGGGATTCAGTGTAGCTCATATTGCATTATTGTGTTGAACAACGTCGCAGCTTTTCTAATGATGCTTCTTGGGATTGTGGCGACAAACAAAAGTTATTATTTTCACATATTTGCTTCCACAAGACTTAACTTGACAAGTATTTTGGGTTTCTTATGTTCAAAATAATTGAAAAGAAAAAGATCCCACTTCCACCATGTCAAATGGTCCATGGCTTTGTTGCCTGGCAACCGTGGCAGCTGAGTGTTCCATGACTCCTACCTATGTGTCTGGGTGGGGTAGCTCCTGGGGAGGGGGGGCCAGGGAGGGCAAAGCTCCGCAGCGGGTTGGGGGTACGCCCCAGCGAAACCTTCAAGGCCTCTGAGGAAACCACCCCACTTGTTGACTCAGCGAATGTATTTGCTTGCTGATCATATGGGGTTGGTGATTCTGATGAGATAGGGCCTGGAATTAAGCATGATCACAGTTACCTCCCTTTGTCACATGACCTTTTTTCCCAATTTAAAAATCTTTCCGATGTTGAAGTTAAGTTGTGAACTGACTTGTCATCTCTTTTCATGAAATTTCAGCTTGTTAGGAACAGAGACAAATCCACTCGACAGATTTTGGACGATGAGACTGTTCTCATGCAGTTTGGTGATTCTGTAGATGGGAAGGGGCGGGACAAGAGATGTTATAACTGGTGGGAGGAGTCAGTATGATGGGGTCACATGCAAATGAGTGGGGTCAAAGCATTTTTGCTATGATTATATGTCTAGAACACTCAGCTACCACATGGGAGCTAACCCATTTCATCGACAACCAACAGACACATGGGTCATGTGACTTGGTGACATACACAACTGGAGACAATGGACATAGGGACAAAGTTAATCGCTTTGCACACAAGTCTATAGCACAATAATCAACCTTGGTACAGGAACTGTCATGTTTTGTTTGTCAACAATACCTCACAGTCCTAACACATTCTCTCCATCACCCCAAATACATATTCACCACGAGTGTCTTATCCTTATAAGGTAATGAGCACTTATAATATATACTGTACTATATACTATACTGTATATAAAGCAATATATACTTTATATATAAATATAATTGCTTTCAGTAATTTCTTATATTGCCAAATAGTTGGCAGCCATTTTTAAATATACACCATAGAAGTCACATGACTCCTGCAGCATTATAGGCCTATTGGGTCATAAGTGATTCTTGTACATTTTCTTGTACTCCCAGATTTGTAATTAAGTGAGTAAATGTGATTTTTATTGCATAAAATATGTAAATATGCACCTTATCTGGAGCTCTGGCTATAGCCATTGAGCTATAATGTGAGCTGACCAGTGAGTAGACTGAAATGTTGACTGCACCTGTCTTTAAGACTGATTGACTGATGGCATCAATACTGCACATGGGTGGTGGAGGAACGTATAAACACTGTGAAGTAACGCTGATATGTGTCTCATGGAGTTTAAGTGTCAATTCATATACTTACCTGTCAAGCATATTGATAGAACATATGTAATCATAATATTCCCAACTTGGCGCTGTTCAGTCTCAGAACAAAGAACTGATGCTATTCCAGCCTTTTGTTAAAAGTTTTTGTGAGAATATGTAGCAATGAAATAGAGGCCATGCAAGCCAAACCTAATAATCTTTCCTGAAATACAAGTTATGGCTCCCCACATCATGAAATTAAAGAATGATATGTTTCACTAAAATTTGAGGATGAAATATCTCTTAACATTAATGTTGATAAGGAAATTTAAATGTCACACCTTGTCGAGAACTGTTATCGACAAGTACAGAGAAAATAGCTATCCCTGCCTTATGCCCAATTGGGTGATCTGTCAGCAACACCTATCCATAAATTCTTCAAAATACATCCAGATGAAGGAAAATGGAAAACACATAAAATGGGTGTATGAGGGAAACGGGACAGAAATACAAACCTTAACTGTGAATGCTTCATGCAGGTATCTAAGGAACTAAAAGTGTAAGATGTGAGTGTTCTCTAGGTGTATCAATACTTAAAGACAAAAATTGAGCAGATTATTAATCCCCTGGTTAAATGTAAGATGCATGTAAGTGCAAAATGTGCTGAATAGTGCGTGCCAACAATTTCTGCAAAATTTCTGGCAATTTCCCCAGAATTTCTGCTAATTTCCCCAGAATTTCTGCAAAAATTAAGACAATTTCAGCAGAGTTTCTGCAGGAACTCACTGTAATCGGCATCTCTGTTGTTTTGAGAAGAAGTAAAGTAGAAATACATGCCATAGCCTATTCTACTGGCGTAGGAGTCTTCAAACACGTCAGGGGGATAGCCCACACACTCGTCTTCGCTCAATGATGACATGGCTTTAGCTGACGAGGAAAACAAACAAATCATGCCACAAACACAACACACGCACACGCTAGAAAAATTACTTGCATTAGTCTTCCTCTTAATAAAAGTGAACAAAGTTATAAAGCATCACATTGAATATTTTAGTCATTACTCATCAGAGTAGCCACAGTGATCATTGAAACTGCATAAATTTTCATGATTCATTTTGTTTTAGTTTCGCTTACCAACCAAAGTGTTTAAACACATTAAACCCTTAATCACCACTGCTGATTATTACTATTTTGCAAATCCATATTATTATTATTATCATTTTTATACAATATATTCCCAATCAAAAAGTTTCAACCAAATCTTTTGAAACAGAACAGAACTCTAATCACCACTGCAGATTTGAAAACAATATATTCCTATAAAGGTAGCGGAACACGTTTTAAAAGTCCTCAAAACCATCATGCAAGATTACCTCATTCAAACACCAATATTAGTTCTATCAGAGCTCATTTCATGACATGGCTCTTGGTTCTGTTGACCAATAATTATTTCATCTTGAAAAACGTATGTCCAATGTTGCCAGAGCTCTGTCTGTGGCTATTCTGATACTGATAGTAATGTTTTCATTAATACAAGAGAAATACAAATAACAGTATGCATTTCCATCTTGGTTTATTGCACTGTACATTACCTATAATGCTTAATAATTCCTTCAACCATTTCTGTAATTTTACCAAAACATCAACTGTCATTCATACTTTTAGAAAGTTGTCAAAATATTTTGCAGTCAGTTATGACTAATAATTATTAGCTTTACACCTATCCATAAACTTCAGTAACCAGTTAATACCCATACTTCTGTAGGAAGGGTATTTTTCACCCATTCTATTCTGATCAATATCCTGGACCCATGCATATCAACAGATTCATTAGAAAACAGCCTGATGTTAAAAATAGCCATCCAATCAAATCATTCTTCTGAGCAATAGAAAATCTGTGCACTGTTAGTGATAAGAGAGATCGTTAGGTCAGTTCTGAAACGACTGATGATTGGATCCAGGGTTGTCATGGCAACAGAACATTATTACTCAAAAGCAGGGTGACATCATGCAGGAAACACTGAATGGAAACTACTGGACCACAACAAATTATTTCATTTTTTTCTTTTTTCTGTTCAAGAGTATTAAACATATTTTAATCCAAAAAGCATATATTTGTTACAGTCCGTTACAGGTGGGTGCAAAATTTGAAAATTGAATCAAGCAAATTATTAAGTGGGAAATGTGTTAGCCTGTGAAGATGCTTTAAAAGTCAGTAAACTGGAACATGATTAAAATGGAAACATATCGACAAAATATTGAACAAATCAAATCAAAATGATTTTAAAATTATTGAAGAACATCAAAATTGAATCAGATTTCAAAGAAATTCGCAAATTGAAATGTTAAAATAAACATCGAAAAAGAATTTTTTAAAAAATTGCAATTTCAGATTTAATACTCACTTGAGCTTGACTGTGGTATGTCCCCTGCGTTAACACGGGGCGTTGAGGTGTATTGTGTGTTGTACTGGGTTCGAGGGTATACAGGTCTCATTGGATGACCTCCGACATCTCGAGGGTCAATCATTTGGGTAATGTGACCATTTGGTAATGCTGTTACCGTGGCAACCGCTGAAGGTAAAATGGATGGATGTAAAGACAGTTGAAGATTTCAAAAGGTACCAAAGGTTATGCTGCGCAGTTAGAGAAGACACACTGTAGGGAAATGAAACAAGTTATCAACTCTGACGGCATGGTGGGTGAGCTGGCTAAGGCTCTGGGCTAGTGTTCAAACCTGTGAGCTTGAGGGGACGGGATCAAGCCCACTTGTGACTGGGTGTTAACAGCTTGGTGTGAATTGAGTCTTAATGTCTTCTAAATGTGTTGCAGGGTAGCCACTACCCATTATGCTGAAGACCCAGGACCCACATGGGTACAATGCGTGAAAACCATGCACTGAATTACTGCTAGAATGTTTCTCAAAATGGTGTAAACTGACCTCACTCACCCAGAACCAAGATTTTCGAAGCTCTCTTAGCGCTAAGATAGTCGTAAGTGCCATACATTAACATTAACATATGACAATCTTAGCACTAAGAGAGCTTCGAAAATCTAGGTCTAGGGCCCTGTTTCACAAAAATCTCAAACCTAAGATCTCATAACTTTTCTTGTAGCATTCGTACCTACTATACTGTAACACAGTAAGTATGAATGCTATGAGAAAAGTTACGAAATCTTATACTTACGAGATCTTTGTGAAACGGGATCCAAGTATTTAATGTGAATAGCTGAGGCTTTAACAATTAGGCTTTCCCATCACCCGAAAACAAGTTTTACGCTGAAATGAGGTGTTTCAGTTACTGTGAAATATACAGTGATTTGGTAAAAAAACCCATCTTCCTTCACATGCTGACAATATATTACACATTTGAAATCGACAGGAATGTCTTGTACCAAAATTTCCAAAAGTGAGTGAGATGAGTTTTATATTGCTTTTGGCAATATTCCAGCAGTATCACGATGAGGGATACTAAAAATGGGCTTTACCCACTGAACCCATATGGGGAATCAAACCTGGGTCTTCGATGTGATGAGCTTACAGTTTAATTATTAAGCTATCCCCATTGCCCACAATTTCAAAATGCTTCTGTGCTGTGATGATGACAAAGACGTACGTTCTTTCTGAAGCGGCTGTGCATCCACGGGGATGGTGATGGGCTTGGGACGGACGATACTTCTCTGATGTGAAGGCTGGTACCTCTCCTCCCCACTTGAAGGGTACCCACTCTCCCCTGCAGGAGACAAATATCACCATTAAAACAAACGGTCTCTCTCCCGTTGGAGACAAATATCACCATTAACTCACACTCTCTCTTTCAACATATTATTTTCAACGCTGTAATTCATTTTCAAAATGGCCGATAGTTTGATTTTATGACATTTTGCACATTTCCTGTCTGAGTATTCAAAACCTTACAGCCTTTAACCTTTCTATAAGTTTCACATTTCAATATTTTTCGAGTCAATAGGTTTGCAAACAACTTTTTAAAATGTTTGTCCTTCACATTGTTTCCAGAACTGCTGTATTTTAAATACTCACCAACAAAAGAGTTCCTCCGCTTGTCCATGATGTCCAGACCAGGAGGGAACTCGTCGAGCCGGTCCGAGGATCCGCGTGACGACCGCCGTAGTGTGCTGGTGGCGACGGACATGTTGGACTCACTCCGCTGGGACTTGTCCATCTTTCCCATCTCCATGTGGTTGGGTTGATGGATCCACAGGTCTGGAGGCTTCACATCCTTCGGGATCCCCTTCAACGGCTTGTTCGGGGACTTATAGCTAGGAAGTCAGATCAGAGGAATCAGTGCTGAAGTATTACACTGATTTCAGCAATATTCCAGATATATCATGGTATGATTCTTCAAAGGCATTTAGAAGTTGGCGTAGCAATACAGGACAATTTTTATGGATAGTAACTAACTTCTTGAGTTTATTTTCATGACGTTTCGGGGCTTATCCCATGGATGATGAATAACTTCTGTGTACTGTTAATAGTATTACTTTACATGCTATACATGCAACACATTTATCAAAAATCTTTGTACATGTCCAAACTTACAATTTGATACAATAATGATCTGTCATTTCTAATTTAATCCTTCAACACTACTATATATACAAAATAAGATGTATTCATTCTATAAATCAGGTTAGTTGTAACCATTCACTACTAATTTTATTATGTTGTCATAGCATTCCTGTTAGCTACTGGTATCATGTTGTCATAGCATTGTGACGTCATAAGCATTGTGAGGTCATGGGCAGAGTTAACAGTTAGCCTTAATGTTGAGTTCAGCTCAACCTGATGAGGGGGCTAGGATAAGCCCCGAAACGTCGTGAAAATAAACTCAAGAAGTTGCTATCCATAAAAATTGTCCTGTATATCATGGTCGGTACACCAGAAACAGGCTTCACTCATGTGAAGAATTAAACAATGGCCATTGGTGTCATGAGCCATCGCTTTAACCTCTAGACCATGCCACCGCCTCCAGTTGAATTATAAGCTTTGAAATATTGAAGTTGATTTTGTTGTAAGGGACCATTCAAAAGTAATGGTCAGGGGGTGATGATGATTTAAATGAGGGTCACCCTTTTTGTACTGGAGGGTAGAGAGTCATCAATTCTGTACACATGTGCAAGGAAGGGGGGCAGTAATTTTGTTCATTAAATATAAAAGAATTTTACTAGAAAATTTCTACATGACACCATGCAGGGGGTGGGGGGTCACTCACTTTGTACATAAATATAGGATGGGTCATAGAAGAATAGAAGATTAGAGCCACATTCATCTACCATCCCCTCACCTTCTGATATCCTGGCGCTGAGCGTCACGTTTCTTGCACAGAAGCACACTGACCACAATGATGATGATACAGAAGATTATCCCCACGGCAACCGCGATGATGATAATGATGATGTTCATGGACAAGCCACCCTGTTCGTTAGAATCTGTCATGGCTGCCTGGTCGACTAAGAGACAAATGAGACAACAGCATTACAGCTAGATTTTCACTCTTTTCCCATCATTTGAGAATTGTGTATATTATTTATATTTCTGGGGGTATGTTTGAAAAATAAGAATCCCTATTTATTGTCATAATGTAAGTTAGTAATCCTTGAATTAATGATCAGCTTTTCAACATGGCGACAGTAATTCTTCATTACAGCCAAAGGTAATTTCCTACAATTTCCACACATCTAGAAACTAATATTGAACAAAATACCTTAATCAGTAAACCATAAACAAGTATGCCAGTAGAAATAACACTAACATTTACCATCATGATTCCAAACGAAGTATGCAACAGATGTAGTGGATGTCAACAAGTATGAGAAATGATTTCTACAGATGCTGTTTATGTCAACACGTGAATAACGACTCCCAGTTCATGGTGCCAAGGAACAGTGCATTATTTAAACAGGTGCATATAATGATATAAGAAACAAACAATAAATTTCAACAAATTATTCAGTTCATAATGGTAGAAAATACTTGGTAATTTCAATAGATGCACTTCATGTCATAATCATAAATCATGTTTTTATCAGGCACAATTTATCATTTTCAAAGACAAACCATAACTTCTGCCAAAAGAATCCATGATTTTAACAAATGCAATTCAAGATTTCAATGGACAAAGTTCCCATGTGCTTGTTGTTGAAGCTGCACTCAGCAATATTCAATCTGTATGTCTGATGGTTGTCAATAACTGAGTCTGCACTAATCAACATCTACACAGTTCGGACACGAGGAAATGTAAATGAACCTGATCATTCAATCTTATTAGTCACCTCTTACAGCAAGCATGGGTTGCTGAAGACCAATTCTAACCCTGATCTTCACAGATCTGTTCCCTGGTAACCTAGCCCCAGACTCACTTTTGGGTGTTTTGTAGATCTTAGTTTCCGACATAGGTCCGTAGCCTTTCCGATTCCGAGCCTGAACTTTAAAGTAGTAGGTTGTGTCGGGCGTCAGGTCGCTGATGACTGTGGACAACTTATCTCCAACCACCCCTTCTAGAACCCAGTCTCTGTCTGCCTGGTTGGAGTCGGTTGTGTAAAATATCAGGTACCCTGAAAGAAAAAAGAAAAGTTAATTTAAATATTTTTTAGCATTTTAGCATCAAGAAAAAAAAAGAAAAAAAATTTGACGTTTCACAAGCGTTTTTCAGCTTTTGTAATTTTGACCTCAATTTGATGCCAACAAGTATCAGGTCAAACAAGGTCATTTCCGATATTTCTTCGCTAGTAAACAGAAAATAATATATGTTTGATGTGTTTGTGTTTTCTGACTCGTACATAACTCGTGAGAGAAAGATGGTAAATGTGACTAGAGCTAAAGACTATATTGCTTGTACTGCAATGCTTGCAAACTTAAATCAAGATAATACTTAAAATAAAATGGTTTTCTAAAACAGTAACATAGTACATTCATGATTTCCAATAAATAAACTGTTTTATAATAACGTAGTAGAATTAATGATTTCCAAAAAATAAACTGTTTCATAAGGACATAGTAGAATTAATGATTTCTCTCAAATAAACTGTTTCATGATAAAACAGAACAATTAATGATTTCCGATAAATAAACTGTTTTATAATAACGTAGCAGAATTAATGATTTCCAATAAATAAACTGTTTTATAAGGACATAGTAGAATTAATGATTTCTCAGAAATAAACTGTTTCATGATAACACAGAACGACTGATGATTTCCGATAAATAAACTGTTTCACAATAACGCAGAGATTTAATAAATAAACTGTTTCACAATAACATAAAAATACAAGATTTTGTCCCTTCACTACCTAAACAGACGCCGCCATATAGCTGGAATATTGCTGAGTGCGGCGTAAAACTAAAACTCACTCACTCACTCACCTAAACAGAACATCATATTTACAAACTTGTTTGCGGCTTTTCTGAAGTTTCCGTTGTGTATATTACTTTCCCAAAGTTATTTTTTTCCACATATATTCGCGTATTCTGTGGGACGAGGAACAGAGTGTGTACGACAGCGACTTGCAGGGAGAGTACGACAGCTAGTGTGACTGATTACCACTGACACGAGTGCGACAAGTGAGACCACACACGATATGTGCATGAAAATACCAACAAGAGTAAATGTCTACCTCTAAACCATTGAACAAAGTGAACACCTACAGAGCACAAATCATCCAGAATACACCAAATAAAAGTCAAGGAGAAATAAAGGTCTTTATCGCATTTGTATATATAAAAAAATCATTATTATTAATTTTTTTCTGATTTTTGTTGTTGACATTTTTCCTTTTTTCCTAAAGTTCTGAAAAGAATGATAATGATAGAGGTTTTGAAAAGCAAAAAAAAAAACGGCTTTCTCAGACTCAAAATATAAAGGAACTTTTTCTGCAAAACATTGGTTGGCTTTTTGTAGGGTACTGTCAGGAAATCATTTCTGTTTAATCAGTTGTGGAACTGCTACCAATCCTTTGGAAATCCTTTCTGCTGCAAATTTGCTGCAGTTCCTGCAATTGTGACCTCTGTATTAGACGACACTGACACCGCCAATCTAAGTTTGGAAAAACAGCAGAATCTGTGAAAAGAGCAAGTTGCACCATGGGAAACAGGAAGTTGTACCTACTCCACAGGGGTGCATTATGGGAGATGACATGGACTAACAGATACAGACGGACAGACATGGACACAGACAAACAGACACAGGCACACTGAGACTGTGGTTGGGAATAGCATACCTCTTGTTTCTGTAGAGGGATGGCAGGAAAAGATATAATGGTGTACATGAACAGGTTGGAAAAATCAGTGTTAGGGGTGTCACGATTCACTGTTCCACCAATACATCAGAAGTTATCAAACGAGATGACGCATGACAGTCTAGCTTCATGTTTTCTTTGTTTTGATTTTTAAAAAATAGTGCATGTGGGTCTCTGGGTCAATATCTCGGACACAGGAACACTTCAGATGTTCTATAATTGAGCAAAGGAGTGTACTACGATTAAACAATCTAAAATGAAGAATGCATAGTGCTTCAGCCAATCAGATTATTCACTCACTCACTCACTCATTTAGGAAATACTCAAAAAGAACAAAATATTAATTCATTTAGGACATCTTCAAAGAGCACAAAATATTTGTTTATTTCGGGAATCCTCAAAGGGGACAAATATTTATTTATTTATTTATTTATTTATTTATTTATTTATTTATTAAATCCTCAAAGAGCATAAACATTCCTTTGTGGTTTCCGTTTTTGGCTTAAATGCCATCATTCTCAGAAATGACTCTGCACATGTGTAATTGTCCACATTCACAAATGATTCAAAATTGTTTTCAAGATACAGATATGTGACAAACTTCACTCACTCGTACTGAGAAATTCAAGGCCTTTATTCTCATTGTCTGATTGTGAACCTGACAGAATGTCCTACAGAGTCCCCAGGGGGTCCTTGTACATGACAGCCTTAGCGCTACACCAGTCGTCACAGGAGTTAATGCTAAGATCACTTTGAAATCTTGATCTTCAGTGAGGCTAGGTATCAGGGTGAAACATTTCACGTTAATTAGAAGCTCACTAAACAAAATGCTGACTTGGCAAAATAAGAAAATATACCTGAATCATTGGAGTAAAACATAAATGATTTACTTAATAGAGCAAAGCCATGGAGCAAGGAGAAAGTATCGAAAGATTTGAACAATGTTGTATCATATTTGTATTTATGTGATGAAAGTATTTTGATGTGTATTGATAGGCAAGGTGAGTGTATCGTCACACCCCTATATCATGTACTAAGATTCTGATTCCTGTTTTCGAAGAGCGAACACTTGACGGCTTACCTGTGATTAAACCATTGGGTTTCTGGGGGGGTTGCCAGTTGAGGGTGACAGCAAGGGGGTTGCCCTCCACAGCCACTGGTGTCAAGTCTCTTGGCTCAGATCCAGGTGCTGGAAGAGACGAGTGAGTGAAAGAGCTTTCAGCAATATTCCAGCAATATCACAGTGGGCTTCACACATGGTTCCCGTGTAGGGGATTGAACCTGGGCCTTCATTATGATGACGTGACACTTTAACCATTACGCAGAGTTCCATCTGTTCAGATTCCATCAGCCATTATTAAAACATTTTTTTCAGCTGGAATCTAGTAAAAGACATTTTACTTTTACTTTAGCCATTTAACTGAAGCGTTTTATGTTTTGTAAAATGTCCGTCAACAATGTTCCAGCTATGATTGTGGACTTGGACCAGACAATCTGGTGACAGATACCGAAACCAAAGTCAGCTTATAGACTGACTCACATGAACCGAGTAAACCGTTCTGATCCTCTTTCGACCAGTACAGACGGGAAGGGACCTGTTCTAGTCAGGAATTATAGTTTATATCAGCTAGTGCTATCAGTGTTTGAATCTAATGTTGGTCCTCAGGCCTGAAGCTGACTAAAGCCCACTTGGACCCACAGCTTTTGGTTTACAGTTGGCAGCTTTTGCATCCCCAATAAAACCCCCCAAAAACATGATATTTTTGTTTGATAGGAATTACTATTTTAGTGAAAACATTAACGCCAAAACATTCTGATCACGACCCACAAGATCGTAATTGGTTCTGGCTACTTATGGCCTGCAGCTTCTCAGGGTTAAGGGCAAGCACTGTATGGTTTTGGTTATGAAAGAAAATCTACAAGGATTGTTGCTTTCTTTTCACTTTTGTAAGCAAACATATTTTCAACATTGGCAATATACAAGCCATCAGTAATCCTACTTTTCACGTACCTGATTCTTGTGTTGTGTTGACGACACTCATACTCCAGGTGCTCTGTCTGCGACCTTTGATGACCTTGACTGAGAACTCATACTGAGTGTTTGGCTTGAGTCCATCAACATGGGCGTTGAGATCGGTGGAGTTGAGCTGCCTCGGTCGCCGGTTGTGGCTCGGTAGTGGTGTGTATCGCACAGTGTAATACCTGTTATCTGTTATCTTCTGACTCTTGCCGAGGGTGTTATCAGCCCATGTCAATACAATGGTGGACGGCGACAACACGATGGCCTTGAGACCAATCGGTGGCATCATTGGCGTGGCAGGTTCCTCTGCTGGGAGAAACGGGCAAAACCCATTCTATTTTAGTACCAGGAATCGTTAGTGGCAACAGAACTACAAGCAGGACAACTAGTCTTGGTTAAACTATTTCAAAGGAACTTGAAATGGACAATTAAGTAAAAGGGTGGAGAAATGGGTCTTAATCTGTAGTCACAACCTGGGACTCAGTTCACAACTCCATTGTAGTGGCAACAGAACTACAAGCAGGAAAACTAGTCTTGGTTAAACTATTTCAGAAGAACTTGAAATGGACAATTAAGTAAAAGGGTGGAGAAATGGGTCTTAATCTGTAGTCACAACCTGGGACTCAGTTCACAACTCCATTGTAGTGGCAACAGAACTACAAGCAGGACAACTAGTCTTGGTTAAACTATTTCAAAGGAACTTGAAATGGACAATTAAGTAAAAGGGTGGAGAAATGGGTCTTAATCTGTAGTCACAACCTCGGACTCAGTTCACAACTCCATTGTAGTGGCAACAGAACTACAAGCAGGAAAACTAGTCTTGGTTAAACTATTTCAGAAGAACTTGAAATGGACAATTTAGTAAAAGGGTGGAGAAATGGGTCTTATCTGTAGTCACAACCTGGGACTCAGTTCACAACTCCATTGTAGTGGCAACAGAACTACAAGCAGGAAAACTAGTCTTGGTTAAACTATTTCAAAGGAACTTGAAATGGAGAATTTAGTAAAAGGGTGGAGAAATGGGTCTTATCTGTAGTCACAACCTGGGACTCAGTTCACAACTCCATTGTAGTGGCAACAGAACTACAAGCAGGAAAACTAGTCTTGGTTAAACTATTTCAGAAGAACTTGAAATGGACAATTTAGTAAAAGGGTGGAGAAATGGGTCTTAATCTGTAGTCACAACCTCGGACTCAGTTCACAACTCCATTGTAGTGGCAACAGAACTACAAGCAGGAAAACTAGTCTTGGTTAAACTATTTCAGAGGAACTTGAAATGGACAATTTAGTAAAAGGGTGGAGAAATGGGTCTTAATCTGTAGTCACAACCTGGGACTCAGTTCACAACTCCATTGTAGTGGCAACAGAACTACAAGCAGGAAAACTAGTCTTGGTTAAACTATTTCAGAAGAACTTGAAATGGACAATTTAGTAAAAGGGTGGAGAAATGGGTCTTAATCTGTAGTCACAACCTCGGACTCAGTTCACAACTCCATTGTAGGGCTACAACTACTACAGCCCTGTGTAAAGGTCAGGGAACTCCACAGATGTAGAGCTACAAGTGTTTCATGACGTTTGGCCCAGTTTTTCTAAATAAAATTCTTGGGGATGGATGATAGACAGGCATATTTTTTAGTTTCGTAATAATTAACACAGAACTGGGAAAATGAACATATTATTACTTTTATGAGTAGTGTTTTGGAGTGAGTGAGTGAGTTAATGTTTACATCACTTCAAGTAATACTCCAGCAGTGGGACAGCAGGGGACACCAGAAATTGGCTTCACACGTTGTACCCATGACGGGAATCAAACCTGAATCTTCAGTGTGACAAGTGAACGCATTAACCACAAGGCTACCCCACAAGCCCAGGTATTTTGGAAGTTGGGGAATGAAATACTCAAAATTTTATAGATAACAACTGTGTGTTTCTTGTGAGTTCAACATTTTGACTCTAGTACAAAGTCAACATGGAAAAAGAATCTTAGCCAAAATGTTGCACTCACCAAAAATATGAAGTTGCTATCCAAACAATTTCATATTAATCCATTAGTATCAAAGGCTATGGTTATATTGGAGTATTGGAGAAATTGTTGCAGAATAACTAGATAATGTTATCATTCTGTATCAGTTCTAAACTAAGATAGGAATGTGAGTGATTGAGTGTGTTTGGTTTTGCACCCCTTTTAGCAATATTCCGGCACGGGACACCGGTAATGGGCTTTACACATTGTTCCCATGTGGGAACTGAACCCAAGTCTACAGTGCAATGAGCAGACACCAAATCCATTAGGCTACCCCATTGCCCTAAGACATTTAAGTAGTGGGAGTAGGTTATAATACTACACTTTTACCTGAAGGTTATTGACAGATGTCTAACTAGGGGATGAAATACTCATAATAGTCCTGGAGAATAATAATGACACAAAAAGATCTAATAAAACACAGTGAATAAATCTAATCCAACAACATCAAAAGTTACAGATACATAATGCATTTCAGAAAACACACAATGATGACAAGATTAATGATTTAACATAAATTTATTTGTGAGTTATCAATTTTTGGATTTAAAAATAGAGAAAAACATCTGTTCTTTAAAAGACATATCAAACATGATATAGCTATTGAATTTAAAAAATTGAAATCTAAGTTTGAACTGACTTGTCTCCTCCATAGTGGTAACGGTCTCGTATTTGACTTCTCCTTCCCCCTCCTTGTTGAATGCTCGTATAGATATCACATATTCTGATACCGGTTCTGAAAGAAGTATATTCAGTATGACTAGTCTTATGTCAGACCAATAAAACTGAAAGACAACATTCTTTAACTTTATATTTTATGAAGTGATAATTAAGAAAGTCCTATCTGTTGTGCATTACATTTAGATCTGGGGGTGCAACAGTACGCTATGCCACAGTTCTGTACGTATTGTGGTTCACAGCTCTTGTTTTGGTACAATTCGGTTAGGTTAATAAACAATAAAGTCAGATGGGATGAATGTTTTATTGGAAAGACAATGCTGGTATGGTTAAAGTTGCAAAAAGATGATGCCTTTACACTATCTTGTTCATCCAATTGATTTAGCATAAGTTGTCTACAATAGTGACACAGACACGTCAAAAACGTAGATACATGAAGATGTCATCTTGAATTAAATTACATGGAGTATTTGTCGTGATTTTCCGAAAGTAATATGTGTAAGGCGAGTAATATGATATTTTCGGTACGAAAAACTGAACACACCATTTTTGTCAAGCTGAAATTCGGTGTACTGAACCGAAAACAAAATACAGTTACTGGACCACTAGCCTGTGCTAGTTGAAATTCAGTCGACCAGTCAATCTCCAGTCACTGACGCAACTGGCAAGTGAATTTTCATGGGGTAAATTTGTAAATATATCGCTCTTTGTGAAATTATAACACAATTTGAAATAATGCATAATAATGGAGGGATGACAATGTTCATCATCTTGGCAGCATAATAATGGAGGGATGACAATGTTCATCATCTTGGCAGCATAATAATGGAGGGATGACAATGTTCATCATCTTGGCAGCATAATAATGGAGGGATGACAATGTTCATCATCCTGGCAGCATAATAATGGAGGGATGACAATGTTCATCATCTTGGCAGCATAATAATGGAGGGATGACAATGTTCATCATCTTGGCAGCATAATAATGGAGGGATGACAATGTTCATCATCTTGGCAGAATAATGGAGGGATGACAATGTTCATCATCTTGGCAGCATAATAATGAAACCCAATGTACATTAAAATTTTGGACAAGTGAATTATTTCCGAAAATAGAAAGTTTCAGGCATACCTAGCCTGACTGTCTTGCCAAATTTGGGAACTATTCCTCACAGTGACATGACGAGAGAAGATTTGAACCACCAGGCTAACCCAACTCCACCTGAGATGTATTAGACACAACAAGGTACAGCCTGTTGCCCTTAACTTACGGAGATTCTGTATTGTATAGTCGTGAGTGTTGGCATCGACTGTTGAGCGGTAAACATCGGGTAGATTCTTGCCATATCCCAACACATAGCCTCGAACTAGAATCTTCGAGTCTGATGGCGGAGGTGCCCACGTGACAATGATGGAGTTAGCGCGAGGCTTCACAGACAAACGGGCAGGTCGAGGAGGTACTTGGTTTTCTGGACAAAAAAACATCAGCATAAGATTTATAAGAAGTAATTTCAAGAAAGGATATTCTTTAAAATGTCTGTAATATTATCAACAAATATTATTCTAAAATGTTTTAACACATTTTCTAAATTTCAAGGAGGACAAAAAAGAGAGAACCCATAAAATACATAGAGGCTAACTCCTCCCTGTCAATCATTATAAAATAATAACTCCTCCCTGCCAATCATTATAGAATAATAACCCCTCCCTGCCAATCATTATAAAATAATAACTCCTCCCTGACAATCATTATAAAGATGTTCATATGATACAAACCTAATAGGTCATCTCGGTAGGTGGTCGCATGTTCCCAAGATGTGGCCGGTCCCGATCCATTGACGGTCAAGGCTGAGATCCTTACCTGGTACTCAGTACCTTTACGAAGCTCTGAAAACAAGTCACAGTATCAGTAAAATGTCCATGTAACATGATCCTTCTTTAGAACTGTGAATTGAGCAGCACTTGAAATTTCTCTTTGCGTTTTCATAATATAATGATGCACTCAGCTATGATCAAGGGCAAGTACCTGGTTTGTTGTTTAACACCGCACTCAGCAATATTCCATCTATATGGTTGGGGTCTGTACAGAATCAAGTTTGGACCAGATAATCCAGTGATTAACAGCATGAGCATTAATGTACACAGATTGGATACCATGATGTCTATCAAACATCTGATCCCATCAGTCGCCTCAAAGTAGGGCTACTGAAGAACATAACAGTGATTGATATTATGAATGACATCCAATGTTAGTCCCATCCATCTACGACCTTGACTACAACATGTGAACAGAGTCATAGACTTGTGAGGGCTTCTGTCCAAGACAAGTTCGTGTACCTGTGAGAGCATAGTTGTTTCTGTTTCCATCGGTGGTGACAGTCTTTCCTTGCTTGGTTCCGCGCCGCTTGTAGCGGATCTTGTAACCGGTGATGATTCCGTTTCGGTTGTCCAAGGCAGGTGGTTCCCATCGGACAATGATCCGCTAAAGAAATTGAGTGAGAGAGTGAGTGAGTGAGTTTTTGAACTCTGAGAAGTAACTCGTTTAATCATAGCATGTCACATATCTCTGTAATCAAAACTATTCAAGAACACTGTATAACTATGTATGCCATTTGTCCAAAACTACTCATAACCACATTTCTCAAAACTACAATGCTGAAATAAATATCTTTTAAAATACAGAGACAGCAATGAATAAGAGAAATTAAGGATATTATGACCTATCATGTAAATTACAATCAAAACGGACTAAAAAGGACCACTAAGCTAAGTCCCTCTTAAGGCCACATAATCTTGTAGGATGTCACTATACTTCCGAAAACTGTCCCAGGTATAGCATTCCAAGTTTTCGACTAACACTGCACAGAACTCTGAAAAAATACTAAAAGCAGAAATAAAACCCACCCATTTAAATAAAAAATGTGATGAGAAATACAAAATTTATTCAATGTGGCCTAATCACAGTCTGTTATACGTATTATGAGTAAAATATGCAACAAATGTAACGGACAAAAACATCAGTTTGGTATATCCGTCAGTTTGTGGTATGGCTGTTATTAATAACACACAGTTTACTGTATTCAGTCTTGCATGATAATAAATTTAAATTTTAAATAAAATTTTTCGTTCAAAAACATACTACGGTACTCTTTATGTATATATACAGCAAGTGGATATCTGTCCGTTTGTCATATGACTGTTCAATTTTAAATATCAAATTCATTCCTTGGTTCCATAACTTACTGTGGCACTGGACACTTCCAAGGTGAAGTTCTGAGGTGCAGCACTTGGTTCATCTGAAAATGTCTTTGACACAAATTCTTCAGTACTCATTCCAGGACCGTTTTGGTTGTGCGCCACCACTCGTAAACTGTACTCGCGGAACTTCTTAAGCTTCTTCAGGACATGTTCTGTGCTGTATACAGATACTTCCTTCTCGGAGTCGGAGCCGACCTCGTAGTAGATGAGGACGTAGTGTGAGATGCGGCCCTTGCTCTCCACTGGTGGATTCCAGTTCACCCTGATGGAGGTCGGGGTCATCGCCACGGCTCGGAGGTTGACGGGCGGGCTAGGAACATGCACTGGAATGCAAGGTGAAGACTGTATATGGAATTTTGGGGATTACACCTTCTCAGCATAGTACCACTTACAGTCTTTTGTAGAGTTGAGTCCATTATGGGATTCGAACCCACACTCAGAGACTGGTTGGTAAATTATCATGTCTGAACCAGACAATCCAGTGATCAACAGCATGCGCTGATTTACACAATTGGGACATGACATGTGTGAACCAATCAATGAGCTTGATCTCCCGATCCTGTTAGTTGTTTCTTACAACAAGTGTGAGTTGCTGAAGGCCAATTTGTACCTTCAAATATTTGGGGTGTATAGGAAAGATGCTGCAAAATTACATGCTGTTGATCACTGGATTGTCCGATTGTTTACCAACAGTTGCCACACAGGTGGAATATTGCTGAGAGCATAAAACTGAACTCAGTCACTCATACCAATTGTGTCAAAATCAAGTTTTAGAAATAATTGTAAGCAGGCAACAGCCAGGTGACTGTTTGATGACTCAACACCTGTAGTATCAGGTGGTCAGGATTGCTGTCATGGTATCCAAGTAGCATAAAGCGATGCTCATGCCATTGATCACTGGATTGTCTGGTCCAGACTCAATTGTTAACAGACCACCGCTATTATAGCTGGAATATTGCAGAGTGTGGCATTAAATAACAACCATCCAACCAAATGAGTGTCAACTGTGTCAAATCAAAACAAAAGAGAACAAAAGCTAAATGAAACAGTTAACAATCAGGTGATTATTAATTACACAGTCTGTCCTGGTGATTTGTACCTTCTTGGTCAGTTGTTACTGTGATCCTGGCTTCCTGTCTACTGGCTCCGAACCGGTTGTAGGCTATCACACGGTACTCATATTCGGTGTGCGGCTTCAGGTGCTGGATGTTGGCCTCCGTGGTGGTCGTGTTCGTCACACGCTCTCTGTGACAAAAAACATTAATATTGACATCATCAGTCAATCATGCTCATCACACACTCTTTGGAAAAAACATCTCAAAGTCAACTATTCCCAAACACAAGCTAATTTCTGAATAAAAACCCTTATTGACCCCCAAACACTTGCAAAATCTTTACATTCATCCCCCTACCGTCATCATTATAATGATGATCATCATTGTCCCAAAGCCGAGAGATGGTTAACTTCCCACAGATTGATCCAATCAGATTCTCTTACCTTTCTGACCCCTTCTCCTGCCAAAACACAGAATAGGCGATGATGTCCGACGGAATGCTCCCCGCTGGTGGTTGCCATGACAATGTGACAAATCTGGTTGATACCAGGACGGCCCTGAGGTTGATCGGCGCAGTGGGCAGGTTCTTGGCGTCGGCGTGAAGAGCTCCTGGATGAATGAGGGGGTACAGAGAAGGGGTGGTGGGGAGGGGGACGTCTAAGGGAGGCAAAAGAAACAAAAAGTGTCAAAGCAAACAAACTGAAAAAGAACCGAAGCAGCAGGCAATGTTTAAAACATAACATCAGCGACCATGGCTTAAGACTATCAACATTCTTGTGGTCAAATACGCATAACCTGTTCATGTCCAAACTGTCTTGAATACCTTGGAAATTTTGAATTTTACAAAATTTTAATTTTTACGTTTTGAAAAAATGTGAAATCTGATAGTGAAATTAAATGAATAATGAATGAACAATGATTTCAAGAATGTGTGAATTAATTCTTTATTTAGCATTATGATCATTATTATTATGACAGGCAGGGTTGAATTCAGTTAGGAAAGCATTGCGACCTCACGCCTCTATCATGCAGCATTTAACTGTAGGATGTCACAGTGTCTGTTCACGCATCTTCCTCACTGCTGGCTTAGTTTAGTTTTACTCCACTTTTAGCAATATTCCATCAATTTCAGCCGAGGACACATAAAAAGGGCCTTACACATTGTACCCATGTGGGAAATCAAACCTGGGTTTCTGGCATGACAAGCGAACGCTAAAACTACACCATCACCCATATCTTTCTGAAGCACCCTTGATGCACGACTGATACCAGAATTGGAATAATTTGTCAGCATATTGTGAGCTGAACTGTCCAAATATTAACAGATGTTAATGATATTTATATTCTGTCCTGTCAGTGCTATATTTCTAACTGCTAGTACCAAAGAAAGTCTGTGCTGGTGTTTCGAATACTGAAAACATCACAGAGGGGTCATTATGTTGATCACTCGATTGTCTAGTCCAAACTTGAATAATTACACATGTTCCTAGAACATTGCTGAGTGTATTACTATCAACAAGCAAACTTCACAGTGAATTCCCTTACATCACTCTGCTGACAATTACAGCTAAAATTTATAAACTTACTTTGATTTTGACCACCTAAACAAACTTGCCCAAATTAATTCCCTTTTTCTGCAAGGCTGAAATCTTTATTTTTTCAACTAAAAAATTCTGTATTGTGTAGTTACTGGCAGTCAGAAACCAAATCCATCATTGATTATCAGAGGATTTGTGGTAAACAATTATTGACTATAGTCAAAATATATAAACATTTTTTTATTCAATCACCAATTTTAAGGGTTTTCCCACAGGTTTTTTCTAATTTATGTTCACATAATTATTCTGTTTATTTATACTTGTCAGTGTGTCTCATTATGTTCACAGTAGATATAAAATTTATTCATAGACAGGTTACAGTTATATTTACCATAGTGGTGAATATGGAACTATGAATACAAAAATGTTTTTTTACGGTTTATCATTACTTTTAATCCTTCCTTGGATTGTTTTTTTTTCAATTTTCCATCATCTGTTCACTACCAGTATTGTGAGTGTGCAACATCCATTACTCGACGTGCAACATGCTGCACATTTAACACTGGGGTCTTAAGCCATTGTCTGCACATAAACAAACGTGATTTATCAGCTGAAAAAGAACATGTGCATCTTAAACCACCAGGTGTCACAAACAGGTGTCCAAAGAGAAGAAGAGGACAATATGTGCATTTATCACATGCTTTAGAAAACAGGAATTTCTTGTTTCCAACTAAAGTTTAGGTTTCAAACATAGTTTCTGACATGATTGTGTTGCTGGGCAACACATATTTTTTAATTGGGAGAAATTACACCTATCTGCATTAATGGGGTTTTTGTTTGTTTCAGTTATGTTCCTGAATACAAATATTAATTGCATCATAACTAGTCACACTTTATTCTTTCAGTATGTTTTCTTTCATATTGTGTTGACAGAAAATATGGAATTTAATGTAAAATATGCGCTTAATAAATTATGCATTGTGTTTTGTCAATGTGAAAACAAAGCTCTTAAAATTATAACAAAAAAATATGAAGGAAAACATATCATGTTTTATGTTAAACACTGAACATAGAAATCAGGTTTCTGTCTCATGTTTCCATGAAACTGTCCAAATTGAGCAAGATGAAATATCCATTTCATGTGATCAAAATCTCTAATTCCAAATTTCTGTAAAATGATTTTGTTAATATATTGTTAAGTGCGTAAGAATGTCACACAACATTCACAAAGCAGGGGGTGAAATTGACCAATCAGTGTTAAGTAAACACAAGGTGAAGGTCATGCAGAAAGTTATGTCGACATCCCAACACAAATGTTGAGCTGTAGACAGTTGATTTGAAGGATTTTCAACCACAACACCGAAATATTTTATCATTTTTCAAATCACAATTGAAACACAACATGAGGGTAAAAACAAAGTAAGGGGAGACAATTTCCACACAAACTGCACAGTAATTTTACTATGTGAATAAAACCAAAATAAAATCGACCAAAAAACCTCCACAGAAATCTTGCAAATCCCACCACTCACAACTTCTCCAGGAGACAATTTGAAATTTAACATATTAAAAAATGAAATCTGAAAATTAACAATCTATTAAGAGAACAATTATTGGATAAGAAGGTCCTTTAAAACAGACTTCTACCAAACATACAGAATCTTCTCTTGTGAAAATATTTGTTTGCTTGTAAAAACATCTTTTAAGATCTAAAAAAATAATGCATCTGTGCAGTGATTAATATATGGAAACACAATATAGTTTATATGCACGATTCTGATAGGATATATGAGTTGTTATTTCAGTTTCATGTGATATAGTGATCAGCTGATACTACACACCCAGACTCATATATAGTAATGTTAATTGGTGCTTCCATGGTAACAAGAAAAGTTGAAGAGTGCACACGCCTCAGATCAAATGTTACGGATTTTCGTGAAGTAATGATTTGAAATGATTGGCGCTTACAAAATACTGAAATATGTTTTCATATCAATACATACCTGGTTGCAGAATGACAAGCTGTGCGCTTGCTTGGACGTTACCGAGGTCATTTTCGCCAAAACATTGATATATACCATCATCTGAATTGACAAGGCCGAGTATTTTTAAGTCTTTGCCATCGACTATTTGGAAATAGTCGCTTGGGAAAAGCACATCACCATTTTTCAGCCATGTGATCGTGGGATTAGGTACTCCGTAAATATTGCATTCAAATTTGACGTCTGAATTGGTGTGAGCAAACACATTGGCTGGTCTCTTTACGAATCTTGGAGGGACTGAAATGGAAAAAAAATGTCATTTGACAATACTACTCTTTTGTTTTTGGAATGATATTTCATCCAAGAAAAAAACATTTACGTTTTTCAATTTGATTTAAAAAAAGCAGTTGCTTCAAAATAGAGAATAATCTCAATTACAGCAGAATTACTTGTATTTTAAGATAATACAAAAAAGAACAAAAAAGTAACAAATATAATTTTGTCGATTTGCACCATGGATAACAATGGACTTATTTCACAGAGTCATTACCGTATTTCTCATGGTCATCATCATATTTCATTCAGTTATTACCGTATTTCCTTCAGTGGTTACCATATTTTCCAGTGACATTTAAAGCTAGTCCTACCTAATACTGTCAACATGGTGTCTGCGTCGATGCTGTCTTCCTGGTTGACAGCCCGACACGTGTAGACGCCTCTGTCACTCTCCTTCAGTGTCGTAATCTGTAAGCTGCCACTGCCAACTTTTTTTATCCTCGCACTCTTAGTGTTTCTGTAACATCATCAGAATCAGAATCAGAATCATCATCACCATCACCATCATCATCATCACTATCATCATCATCACTATCACTATCATCACCACCATCATCACTATCATCACCATCATTCCTATCATCATCAACACCATCACTATCATCATCATCACTATCATCACCACCATCATCACTATCATCACCATCATTCCTATCATCATCAACACCATCACTATCATCATCATCACTATCATCATCATCACTATCATCACCACCATCATCACTATCATCACCATCATTTCTATCATCATCACCATCATCATCATCACTATCATCATCATCACTATCATCATCATCATCATCTTCATATGAAGGTCCCGGGGTAGAATAGGCCTTCAGCAACCCATGCTTGCCATAAAAGGTGACTATGCTTGTCGTAAGAGGCGACTAACGGGATCGGGTGGTCAGATTATGACTTGGTTGACACATGTCATCGGTTCCCCATTGCGCAGATCGATGCTCATGTTGTTGATCACTGGATTGTCTGGTCCAGACTCGATTATTTACAGACCGTCGCCATATAGCTGGAATATTGCTAAGTGCGACGTAAAACTAAACTCACCCTCACATCATACTGACTGTTCCTGACATTCCCACAGACCAAGGGGACACAACTGATGGCAAAACGACATTCTATACATTTATACGAAGCTACCATAAATGAGAACCAGTTACCTCCCTTTACCTGTAATGTTAATGTCAAACATGTCATGTCTGAGCTTTTTCAAAAGTTGAAACTGAATACAAACGATATCACTCTTTTGGGCAGTTTTGTTAAGGGCAATTTCTTTTCAAAAGGGAGATTTTGTACAAACTGAAATACAAAAAATGAACCGAATGAATGTTCATTGCGTTTTCCCTAATAGGCCCCGTCTGTCTGGGCAGGGAAGCTGGTGTTAGAAGTGACAAAGATTTAACTGTTGCTCTTTTCTTAAACATAAACAGGCTGTGATAGAGTGTTTTTAAAAACGTAATCACTTGCTTCCACAGTGATACTGTTTCTGTGAGATCAAGGATATCTCCTTGCAATACTGGTTACCATGAAGTCACAATCCAACGACATCACTAATCTATCAGCCAATGAAGCTGGTCAGCTAAATTATACTCACAGAACACACTCATTTAGTGTTCGCTGTAGTGCATGCAGAAATAAAATCACAAAAATGTAGTTCAAATGTTTTGCACGTGAAATCGTCATTACAATCCCGAATCATTTTAATACTGAATGTGTTTTTTTTGTTTTGTTTGTTGCTATTTAAAAGTTCTTTTAAAAGAAAAGTAGATCAGAATTTATGCAACCAAAACATGCACACAAAATATAAGCGACCATTGATCATTACTACTGGTTATAAACTGACAAAATGTGGAAAATATAGATTACAGATGTTTGTATATAATCCAGAAATTGACTGAGTGAGTTCAATTTCAAGTTGCAGTCAACAATATTGCAGCTGGCGGCAGTAAATAACTAAGTTGGGACCAGACATTCCAGTGATCAACAGCATAAGCATCGATCTGTACAATTGTGAATTGATGACACGTAACCAAGTCAGAGAGTCTGACTACTCGATCACTTTGGTCACCTCTCACAAGTATAGTCGCCTCTGGTGCCAAACATGGGTTGCTTGAAGATCTATTCTACCCCACATTTTCACAGGTATTCAAGTGATTGACATTATGAACTATGCAGCTGGCAACGACACCTTCTCCATTGACACATAAAGAAACACCACCTATTTTAATTCCATATATGGAAAGGACACATACACTAAAGCAATGGTAACACCGTCCTTCAGCCATTTTATCGTCGGTTTCTCCTCCTTGGCGTCCCTCCCGTTTGCCCCGCAGTGTAGAACAACCGTTGTGCCATAGTCTGCTCGATGATCTTTTGGTTTCATCACAAATTTAGGAGCCACGCCTTCTTCTATATCTAGAACACAAAATTTCAATCTTTTAAACATAAAGTTCAATATAAACTGATTCCCTTTTATATCATTTTGCAAATGACCTTTAGATTTCGTGCAAAATTCAAGAGCCATGCCTTCTTCTATATCTAAAAAGAAAATCTGATTCATTTATCTATCAAATTGAATTTGAAATAGATAAATATCTTTCTGAAAATGACCTTTTGTCATCAGAAATGAGAGGACCAAAACCAAATTACATACATTAAACTTAAGACAATAGCATTCTATCTATTTATTGCAATCATTTTCAAATAAATGTTCGCAGATCTTGTGAAATAACATTTAAGGCTTGACATCATGACATCCCTGTAATAACACATCTCCGTGGGCAAACAAATCATTATTTAGTCTCAAAATAAATCTACTTGAAGCTGTGTGTGGCAATATACTCACTTGCGTTTGGGTTCTGACGTAATGATGCTACTCGACTTGTTCGAGAACGTTCCATATTTTTAGCCTCACAGCTATACGCCCCAAAGTCAGCGAATCTCACTGGATATATTTCTAAAATACCATCGTCGTACTGATATATATTGTCCGCCTTTGCGAGTTCCCTCCCATCTTTTATCCACTTCACTTTAGGGCGTGGCACCCCTTCTATCTCACAAGAAAACATGGCTGTGTCGCCAAGATACACCACCAAGTCCTGGGGCTCTTTTATAAAATGTTTCGACAAGTCTGAAAAATAAACAAGATCATTAAAAAATGAAAAAAGTTTACATTTTGCTCAATGCTAGTTCAGCAATAGGTGAAATACTCTCTTAGCAATATTTCAGTTTTGACTGTGAAGTGTGGACTGGATTAAATAAAGGAATGCCCAGAATGAAGTATATCTACACTGTCAGGTAGCGACAAAGAATAAACTCCATCTTCAAACTATCTTGAATGACCAGCTTAAGCTGCTAGAGATTAATGAGTGAGTGACTTTTAGTATGATGTCACTTGTGGCAATATTCCAGCAATATCAGAGCAGGGGATACCTGACATTGGCTTCACACACTATATCCATGTCAGGGAATCAAACCTGGACCTTCTATTTGGTGAGACTACACTTCAACAACTAGGCTACACCAATGCACCCATCAATCCTTACATGATATCGCCAAAAAGGGAAAACTCACTTCACATGGAAGCTGAATAAATTCTTAGTTTATCATTTTATTCAACATCACCTCCATCGTGTAGTTTTGGTAAACTAGTGTTTTCTGGGTATTATAATTCAAACCAAGCTGCAACGGACAACACCCGGAGATTTAAGGGAAAAGTGAGTGAGTCAATATGTTTTTATGCTGAATTAGCGCTATTCTGACAACATCACAGCAGGAAGAACGTCCGTCTTAACATCATAAGTCTGATGAGAAGAGTCAGTCACATGGTTGATTGTGTCACAACTGTGTGGATCAATGCTCATCACATCAGTCACTGGTCCAATCAAAACCTGTACACACATTAAACCAAGCTGAGTGAGTGAGTGATATAGGTTTTATGTCACTTTCAGCAATATTCCAGCAATAACACAGCAGATAGGAATAGGCTTTTATATTTTGTAAGCATATGGGGAATCAAGCATGGGCCTTCGGAATGATAAGCGAATGCTTTAACACTGAATCCTGCAGAGCAGTCCTAAGGAAGGGTTGACCATTAAATGTAAGTTTTCAACAACCGTTCTTTATTCCCCAAATATCTGAAGGTTAGAAATGGTCTTCAGCAACTTGTGCTTTTAGTAAGGAAGAACTAACAGGATCAGGTCCGTTGACTGGTTGACAAATGTCATCTTATCCTCATTGTGTAGATTGATGTTCATGATGTTGATCACTGGATTGTCTTCTCCAGATGCAATAAATTACAGACTGCCACCATATAGCTGGAATATTGCTGACCGTGGTGTTAAACAACAACCAAACCAAACACCAAATATTTGAAAGACTTACATGCAATATCAAGCTCAGCTTTTCGACTGACAATGGTTCCGAACCCGTCAACGGTGGCGGTGCACTGATACGTGCCCTTGTCAGTTGGATGGGAGGTTTTAGAATGCTGGGTTTGGTCAAAATATAAAGATCCATTTGCTAATAAACTCCTGAAAAAAAGAGCAAAACGTTTAAGACTTACAAAATCAAGATCATGTGGAATGGAATTTTTTTCATAATACAACCCCACATACTCAGTTTATGTCAATGATAAAATAGATTCTACTGCAAGAGATGTTTTCCCTCAATAGTCACTGACTTGCAGCTACATTGCAGCTGATTTCCTTACCTATCTGAATTTTCAAAATTTAGGTAGTTGCCATCTTTCATCCACTGTATGTTGGGGGTGGACTCCCCGTGGTAAGCGGAGCAGTTGAGGAGGGACTTGGAGCCCTTCTTCACAATCAGGTCATGTGGCTCCACCGTGAAGTAAAACTGACTGAAGTGGGGGACTGTGGCTCCTGAAACCGAGTAAGTGAGGGACTGAGTGAGTATAGAAAGTGAATACTGGCAGTGAGTGATTGAGAGAGTAAATGAAAACTTACAGTAAGCAAGTCTTTGAATTAATCATTATCATTAAAACCACCTTGATCATCATCATGATCATCACCAACACCTTAATCTTCATCATCATGATCATCACCACCACCTTCATCATCATCATGATCATCACCAACACCTTAATCTTCATCTTCATGATCATCACCAACACCTTAATCTTCATCATCATGATCATCACCAACACCTTAATCTTCATCATCATGATCATCACCACCACCTTCATCATCATCATGATCATCACCAACACCTTAATCTTCATCTTCATGATCATCACCAACACCTTAATCTTCATCATCATGATCATCACCAACACCTTAATCTTCATCTTCATGATCATCACCAACACCTTAATCTTCATCTTCATGATCATCACCAACACCTTAATCTTCATCATCATGATCATCACCAACACCTTAATCTTCATCATCATGATCATCACCAACACCTTAATCTTCATCATCATGATCATCACCAACACCTTAATCTTCATCATCATGATCATCACCAACACCTTAATCTTCATCTTCATGATCATCACCAACACCTTAATCTTCATCTTCATGATCATCACCAACACCTTAATCTTCATCATCATGATCATCACCAACACCTTAATCTTCATCTTCATCATCATCACCAACACCTTAATCTTCATCATCATGATCATCACCAACACCTTAATCTTCATCATCATGATCATCACCAACACCTTAATCTTCATCATCATGATCATCACCAACACCTTAATCTTCATCATCATGATCATCACCAACACCTTAATCTTCATCATCATGATCATCACCAACACCTTAATCTTCATCTTCATCATCATCACCAACACCTTAATCTTCATCATCATGATCATCACCAACACCTTAATCTTCATCATCATGATCATCACCAACACCTTAATCTTCATCTTCATCATCATCACCAACACCTTAATCTTCATCATCATGATCATCACCAACACCTTAATCTTCATCATCATGATCATCACCAACACCTTAATCTTCATCATCATGATCATCACCAACACCTTAATCTTCATCATCATGATCATCACCAACACCTTAATCTTCATCATCATGATCATCACCAACACCTTAATCTTCATCTTCATGATCATCACCAACACCTTAATCTTCATCATCATGATCATCACCAACACCTTAATCTTCATCTTCATGATCATCACCAACACCTTAATCTTCATCATCATGATCATCACCAACACCTTAATCTTCATCATCATGATCATCACCAACACCTTAATCTTCATCTTCATCTTCATCATCATCATCATGATCATCACCAACACCTTAATCTTCATCATCATGATCATCACCAACACTTAATCTTCATCTTCATCATCATCATCACAACCAACACCACCTTGATCATCATCATGATCACCATTAATAACACATCATTATTGTCATTATCAATAACACCATCATTATCACCAACACCACCTTCATCATGACCAACACCACCTTCATCATCATCATGATCATCACCAACACCACCTTCATCATGACCAACACCACCTTCATCATCATCATGATCATCACATCACCACCTTAATCATCACCAACACACCTTCATCATCATCATGATCATCACCAACACCACCTTCATCATGATCATCAACAACACCACCTTCATCATCATCAACACACCTTCATCATCATCATGATCATCACATCACCACCTTAATCATCACCAACACCACCTTCATCATCATCATGATCATCATCATGATCATGACACCATCATCATCACCAACACCACCCTAATTATTAGCATCAGCATCATCGTCACCACAACCACCACCACCACCATCAACACCACCTTCAACATCTTGACAGTCTTCCTCTTTGAATGAGGAAGTTAAATATTTCCCTGAAATATTTTCACTCCTATAGATTTCCTCCAAGCTAAACCATCAAACAGAAAGATCAAAGCCTGGAAGTGCATTTGCTGGAGAATAATTCAAATATCAGAACAAGGGCCAATCTTAAATTAAGCAGTATATTTTCAATAATATCTGATCCTGCCAGACTTTGATGTTCACAAAGTTTGCATAATCAGTGATGACTGGCGATACACTCAGTAGAACATCATCAGCGGCAGCCATGTTGACATAACTCATTATGATATACAGTCTCTCTGACTGAAGCTGTAAACGTACTCGCAACTGGAGAACGTTCATCTCACAACAAATATTCACTGCAGTTCCAACGTATGTGAGAAATTTAAACCATCAACAGACGTTGCACATATCATGTCTGCTCATCCCAACCTTAAAATTTGTCATGGACTAAGCCAACATGAAAGAAAGGGTTATTCCATTATTATTTCTAGGGTGGGTGGAATAACTTGGATTCCTGTGTGCAGGATATACGAAGCATATGTAATAGCAGTGCTAGGATGTTTCCAATGCCTCGGGGAAGATAGATAGTGTAAATGTAGCCAACACAATGTGCAGTCGACATGTCTGCCAGGAAAATCTTGTCTACTCCTCACAACAGCTTGCATTTCAAAGAGAAGAGTTTTGCTTATGAAATAAGATCGTTTACTGTGAAACTGATAAAGGAAAACATGAATGTGAGCAGTAGCAATGGCTAGAGCGATGAGTAATGAAACCATCATAATATAATAATTACTATCATCATCATCATCATCATCATCATCATCGATTCCCAAGTCTGTGATGTCTGATCCTCAATGTGTTAAATCCCTTTATTCTCAAATGACTGGAGAGTTCAACCTCTGTATTGTTCAACTTCTCTGGAGTTCAACCTCTGTATAGTTCAGCCTCTGTATAGTTCAACTTCTGTATTGTTCCAACCTCTGTATTGTTTAACCTCTATATAGTTCAAACCCAGAAATGTAAACCTTTAAAGCTCAACCTCTGTAATTGTTTAAATCTACAGCAGTGCAAATATGCTGGTCCAGCGGGAAAATACAAGCAAAAATATCGCTGGACTATTGCTAAAAGTAAAATAAAACAAAACACACTCACTCACTCTTAAACAAGAAACCCTATGAAACTCCAGCTGCACTTACACAACAGTGTCCAGGTCTAACCACTGCCATAGAGCCTCTCTGAAACTCAACACCCCATTTCAACTGTGAACATGCAGAGATATTTTACAAGCAAACAAAGTGATTATATTTCTGCCCTTTCCTACAACAACACCCATGCTTGTATCAAAGCACTGAAAGCTTTCCCAGGCATCATTGCTTCGAGATTCCTGACTTGTACTTTCAAATACAGGCAAAACCACCTTCATCAGGGTGAGAGGGACCACCCAAGGGAGATAATTGGATCCCGATAGTTACCACCTGCCTTGTACACACACAGAGATCCCAACAACAAATCTTGCTATCATACCCAACTAGCACAGGCGAAACTGTCTTCACAACAGATTACGAAAGTGCCAACTCCAAAAAGTGACAAGTGAAAAGAAACTAAACTGAGAATGTTTTTTATTCCAATCATTGGAGAAGTAAACAATTTGTAAAACCTACTGATAACACCACCACTATCAAAAGGAACCATCAAAAACAATACCTACACTAAAAAATACACAGAGTGAATGAGTTAATATCTGACGTCACATTGGCAATAATACTCACAGAAAAAAGAAAGTAATAAGATGAATCATCAGAGAGAAAAAAAAAATCAAACATTCATGTTAAATTTGAGTTCTCTTAATTTAATAAACTGTCCTCCAGCCATGTTTCTAATCTATCTAATCACCAATCCCAAATATTCCCACACCCCCACATACACCTTGCCCCAGCCTTGCTGTAAGTCTGTATGGAATGCAGAACCCATGGATGTATAGCAATTTCTGTACTTGGAAGAGACAAGTCTAGATAAGTGAAGTCTCTTACTCATTAATTTGGTACAAATTATCATGTACCTATTAATATTTACCTTACAGACTTGTGCAAGTCTAAACACTCTTAAAAACACATGTTAAATTGGATTTTTAATTTAATGAATTCAATATGCAAAAAAGGATTTTTAAAAACTTATTAACTTGACCTACCAACCATCTTTCTCACATCTATCTCACCACCTCAGACTGGGATCGGTAACCCAGATACCTGGGATGGGTGGGTCAGGATTGGACCCGGGTACTCATCTCAATACCCAAACCTGTTATCACATGAGCAAGTGGATTAAACAATGAAATATGTTATTCTTTTATGATAAAAAAGTCGTATTGTCATTGAAAATATAGATATAATTTACAGTAACTTCTCTTGAATACAGCACATGGCATTTGTAGCCTCTGTGTTGAAGAATATATTGACATTTCTTGCAAATGTTATGTCAGGAATTAACGTAATGGGTATCCGGGTAGGGTACGGTAGGGAAGGGAAGGGAAATAGGGGTGGTTTACAGCGATTGAAAATTTGGACCCTTCCAATGCACGATAACAACCGATCCTAAACTTCTCCAATGCTCCAATATTCACACCCCTCATCCCCAACCCTTCTCCTTCCCCCCAATCCTCTCATATAAAAACACTGGTACACCGTTCTGGCTTACATTTGAGCTGGTCAGTCATGAAATCATGCAAGGATTTGCTGATAATCTACGCTTCAGTGAAACCCAATTTCCAGTGTTTACAAAGAACACTAACACAAATTTGCTGAAGCATTTAATCCTTTGAGGGTTGTTTCTACTCATTCAAGTTTCAATGTTTATAAATGCACTAATACTGGAACTTGCTTACCTTTAACTTGAAATTCGGAAGCTTACAACCATTAAATTACCTCAAGTTCAAATGTTTGTAAGTGAGCCCATCTAACCACAAAATCCGAAGAGGTTCTCGTGAAGTAATTGAAGCTTTAATTAGTTTAACGGTAACTGTTTGCGAATTGACAAAACTGACCCCATGACCTATAAGCTGTGACATCGATCACTGAAAACAGTCCATCGTCACTTCCTTATAACAAACTTTAAGTGCCTATCCTTTTTGGTAACTCCAGTATTCTTCTCTAACATCGGATCCTGCTTAAAGTTTCATAAATGGACAAAACTGAGGAGTCCAAAGAAGAGAGCATAAATCAATTCAGGTTCACGTTTCCTCTCAAACAAAAGAAGTTCAAAGATTGGTTGGAAATTCTTCGCAGTTTTAGGGCTTCTCAACTGCCTGTCATCTCGAATCAGCCACGCAGCGATTGAATGACTTGTATGTTTTTGAGATGCTGAAAGAATTTTTGCCGTCTTTCAACCTGTAGTTTCATCACAAGAGTCTTTTTAGCACCAAATTTCATGATCTAATTTCAAGAATTTGAAATACCATGATCTTATTAATTCCTAATGCATTGACTTCACTTTTTACTTGCTTTTAGAAATGAGTTTGAACTGAAACCAACTTTGTTCCCTTCTCTTCTGAGAATTACGAAACACTGCAGTGTCAAAACCTTATGGGGCATAAATAGATTTTTGACACTTTCCAACACTGCCATTTAGGAGTCTACAAAACAGGTCCTTTTTCTTGAAACTGGATAATTTGCAATCTATATGCGTACCATCACTCTAATATTTATAACCAACAATCCCGAACAGACAGCATGCAGAAAGACAAACTGTTCATTGACTACAAAATGGAATCATGTGTCGATGTCACCTAACCCTGACGGATCCTAGAGGTCAAACACAATTTGCCCATGCATTCACGATTATTGCACTCATAAACATATGTGCATTAAAGCTGGTGAGCCTGTCTGTTTGACTGTCTGTGCCTGTCTGTTTGACTGTCTGTGCCTGTCTGTTTGACTGTCTGTGCCAGTCTGTGTCACACTGTGCCAGTCTGCCTGCATAACTGTCTGTGTGTGAGTGTGAGTGTGAGTGTGTGTGCGTGTGTGTGTCTGCCTGTCTGTTTGTGTCAGTCAATGTACCTGTCTTTGCCTGTCTGACAATCTGTCTGTCTGTCTTTCTGCTCAGCCTGTCTGTTTGTACCAATGCAGACTTTTCTGTTATAACAATCTGTCTTTCACTCTGTACCAATGCAGACTTATGCCTTCAAGCAACAAATACAATGTCCAATTGAAGATTGGCTGCCCACTCAGCATATTGAACTCTGAACAGACCTGTGCCTGGTTCATCCATCACCATGGACCAGACAATCTAGTGATTGATACAATGAGCAAAGACACCTATCAAGTTGCCTCTTTCAACCAGTGATTGCAGTTTGTCTAGTGTAACCAGCAATACTCTCTTAAAAAACCGCAGAAATTCAACCATCTAAGCAATCAAGCGTACACGGAAATACTTTCAAATATCCTCTCACAGTCCAACATATTACTCACATAAGCATCAACTGTCAAGTACCTCGGATATTCTGAAGCCTACAAAGGCCAAATAAGTTCATCTATAGATTATTTCAAACACTTTCTACTGAACCGAACCAAAAATACCCTCAAACCCTTCTCAATTACAATTCTAACAAACGACTTTCCGTACAATCTGAAACTTGAACTTTCGAGCATACGTAACATTTTTCCCATAAAGATTCAACATTGGGCGACAATGAGGCTTGCACCAGACGCTATCTTTCTGGTCGGTTTGTTCATCACAGACTCGTATGTATCTCTGATCAGCTCCACTTCTTTCTTGATGTCTCTGTCTGAACAGAATCATGGCATCAAGAACATCTTGTAATTGGCAAGTTTCGGAGAGACAAGATCTTTCCACACCCAACCAATTGTGTCAAGAACCTCACCCCTTGTTCTGTTACAGCATCTATATCTGTTGGGTGACTTGCAGACACATTTTAGTCAAACATCATTTCACTAACTTTTCATAGTAAAATTGGTTGAAACAATCTGTATGTATAATCAATGAACATATTTCTCTATATATGTATAGTTTGGAGTAATTTTCTGTAGAGACTTGGTATATGGACAAATTTGGGTGAAATAAAAAACAACAAAACAAACTCCAGGGAAACTCATGGGATGAGAATTTCCTATATTTTCTTGCATCAGAAGAGACATCCAAATGTTTCTTTACAATATTTTCAGCCTATTTCAGACTTGGTATATGGACAAGTACCATCTGGTATTACTCGGCTTCGGCTTTCAACTCTTCTGGAGCTACATAGATGTCACGATTGTGATGATCACTGATCTATTTATCTAAACAAATATCTAAAAAATCTGCTTCAAAGAAAGATGAGGCATGAAAAATTCTCATTAGTATCAATCATCAAAACTCTTCAGATGTCCCCTGTAAATATTCCTACACAGATTAACCCAGAACAAACACACATAACCTTCCACCTGTAAGGAGTCTGCCATTTTTGTTTGTTTATTCTGACGTCTGCTCCAAGATGGCCGCCATGGTGCTGTTCATCAGTGCAGATGGTGGTACTCTGTCTGCATGTCTGCTTCAGTTACATAAGCACAACACACAAGGAATAACTTCCACACCACTGATGCCCTTAGCAACATCATCAACAACTTTCGCACCATTGCTGCCCTTAGTATCATCTTCAATAGCTTCCATACAATTGCTGCCCTCAGCAACATCTCCAACAGTGTTCACACCGTTGCTATCATTTACTACATTTCCGCATCACCACAAACTTTTCAACAATGTCCATACAACCTCTATGATTTGCAGTTTCTACTACAATTTCAACACCAGCGCTACCACCGCTACCATTGCCACTGCTTCAACAAAGGCAGCCTGTCACTATTTTCGTCTGGTCTTCACAATCTGATGGCTGATGCCATGAGCAGCCACACCCAATATACCAGACCAGACTTGGGCCAAATGACCAGCATACCTTGCTAAGGACCTGTTCCAATCAAGAATCTCAACTGATCCATTTTCAAAAGCACAACAAAACCTAATCAACCTCATAAGCAATGAACAATCAAATAAAGGTATCCAAGACATGAACTAATCCAGACCACACAACAGATCTACTCATTATGACTGCCATCAGTTGCAAGGGAGCGATTCTATCCAGGACAACCCCCTAGGGGGTCACCGAGCAATAAATAGATCTGTTCCTCTATGCAGCATCAAAGGCAAAACAAATACCAACCACCAGTGTGTACATGGTCTGGGGTTAAACTACAGTAAGCAGTTTGGCCAAGGGAGGTAATGGAGTTTGTTTCTTTGAAAGATGTTGTTATGTAAAGATGTTAAAAATAGAGGCAACGCATTTTAGTTTTGGCCATTGTCCTAGTTACATTAAACAGACTATCACACATACTTAAAATGAACTGATGGATAAAAGGGACTATTTTTTGTGTTACCTCCACATTTATATCCTGACAACTAGTTACATTCTTCTACAAATATGTTAAACACCCTTACAACAGTGTATCAGTACTAATGTCCTCACAACTATTAACAAAGTGTCCGTCAGGATGCCCATGACCTTGAAACCTTCCATATCACTTAAAACTTAATTATGATTACTTAGACTATTTCTGTACAATCAGTATAAAATGGCTCTAAAATCTTTAGAAGCTCAATATTTTTAACCTTGAGGAACAAATGATATAATCATTTTCTAACAAGTACAAATGTGGACAAAAAAATGTATTTCTTTTCGGTAAATCGATCCTCAAACACGAGTCAAACAAACCATTTGTTACCACTGAACAAAACTGGTGTTTCTGATGTTTGATAAGGAATAATTCTGGTGTAATCTGGTAGAAGGGATCCCTGTACTCCCTATCAAACACTCATAATCACTCCACTCAATTAACCTGCTACACTAAATAACATGGTAACCCATTTTGTCCCATCAGTCACAATGTCCATTGGAACATTACGAAAACTAGTAACAACTGCCTGGAAACGGAAAATGGAAACTGCTCATTCAGAATGAATGGTTTCCCTGCCGTCTCCTCCATATAACGTTGTAAATTAGTTCAGGATACAGTTCGTTTCATAAATCATTTATTTTAAACGAGCAGTTACTTTTTTGTGTAAAGATGTTTCATTATGAATACACAATGTCATTTCCATGTTTTCATTAGGGATAAAGATTTTCAATGATTATCAGACAAAATTGCCCATTTGCATTACGTGGCTGGCCTAGTGCTTAAAGCAAGCACTTGTTACACCAACATTCTGAGTTTGATTCCAGGGTGCAGTCTCATAAACTCATTTAACGGCCCCCAACTAATTCATGACTTTTAGATATTACTGCAATAACTTTAAAAGCTGCACAAAACCCTACTCACAACACACCTGCAAAGGGAGAATTACTTTTTTCGTTAAAAGAGGAACAATATCCAGTTCCTTCATTAAGAACTTTCCTATTGAAAATTTTCGCTTTTTAAATATGTTATATTTTCTTGCATGAAATAAGGTAATTTGTTTGGAAATCCTATTCATTTAACTTTCTAAGAGATATTTCCAAATTAATATCCTGGATTCTTAAGTTAAAACATGTTTTCTTTGTGACTTCAACTTTACCCTAAGAAGGAAAAATGAAACACCAGTTGTCAGTTTCAGTGTCAGCAGTGTGATGGCCTACTTCATTGATCTATTGAAACATAAAGAGTTAACACAATAGTCATTTTCCACACCTTTCCTTTGATCGTCCAGAAAATAACACTTCTACACGGAACTCTGTCACATACTTCTTAAAACAACATTTAATATTTCTTTCATGTCTTAATTTACACAGATTATTTATTTCACAAAAGGAATAGTCAGCACAAAAGTGACACATAAAAGCACTATAATCAGACGAGAGCATTTCTCCCGATTTAATTTTCAGCTTGCTACAAAAAGCCATTAGTGTATATCCACACTGATGGTTTTTTAGTTTTTTCGCCACACTTTGCCAACACTAATTGTGCTAATTTGAGCCATGTGTGTTTTGTTATTGCAAAGTGATCTCCTGAACAAATGAAACTTGTGGACATCTGAAATTTGAGGACGTATGAAACACGTGGACATCTGAAATTTGTGGACGTATGAAACATGGACATCTAAAACTTGTGGACATCTGAAATTTGTGGACGTATGAAACGTGGACAAACGTGGACATCTGAAACTTGTGGAAAGCTGAAATTTGTGGACCTCTGAAACTTGTGGACTCACTGTGCTTCTGGCATTAGCGCCACTACACATCTGAATTTATATCCGGACTGGCCCAGTAGACAAAACCAATTTCACAAAGCACAATCTGAGTGAGTGAGTGAGTGAGTGAGTGTTTAACACTCTTTTCAGCAATATCACGACGGGGGACAACAGAAGTGGGCTTCACACATTGTACCCATGTGGAGAATCGAACCCAGATTTTTGATGTGGCAAGCGAACACATGAATCACATGGCTACTTCACAACTCATTGTGATTAAACTCAACATCATGCTGTCTGTCTGTCAGAAACCAGGTTTGTTGCAACAAGAATATCGCTGAAAGTGGCCAAACATTCACTTGGCTTCTAAAATAAATGATAATATGTGTATTTACATCACGCTGAATTCCATACATAACCAATTCTCAAAGCGCTACAATATGTCTACATTCCTGAAGGAAAGTGACAGCTTCAGGCCTATTTTTTCATCCCACAGTTCACTTCGTCAATATGACTTTTGTCGATTCTTGATGAAATCGCTCCAAACAAAACAGTCAAACTCCCTGCAGAGACCATCCACACAAAACATCATCGAGAGCTCCCAATGGAGGAGGCAACGTCCTGATAACAGTGATAATCTCGGGGGTCGTCTCCATCACAGGGGACATACAAACACCGTCTGATTCAATTTGTTCAGCGCTTTATTCCTATCACTACAAGAGATGACGTTCGCAACGTCCTTTTTCAATAAACCCCAGCTCCACGAAGTAGATGAGTTTTAGACGAAACAAACCAATATCGGCCAAACAGGATGTGTTAACGAAAGCTGAATAAAGCCTTCCACCGTCAAGATGAACGCCTTCAAGAACCAGACTTGGACAAAACACACAACTTCAAAGACTTGAAAAACTTTCAACAACCTCTCCCTAAGGGAGGTAATTCATTAACTACTCATATCAGTATCATGCCATTGGCTGGTTTAAAGTAAAATAAGCAGTGAGTGCTGTATAAGAAATCTTACTTTTTTAAATGTACTGATGAAAGCACTTCTAATTACAGTGTTGCTTGATAAATATTATGTTTACTAAAGCAAACATTTTCATCATTAATTTGTCAGTGAGTGAGTTTTACACTGCTTTTTAGCACTATTCCAGCAAGATCATGGCACAGATACCAGAAATGACTTAATTATGGACGATTATGTTGAAAACAAACATAAAGTACCAACTACCTAGCTACAATTGACATAGTAATGATTGCACATTCAAATGTAGGGGAACTCAAGATATATTTCAGCTTTGTAAGTTTTAATGTGGAATAATAAATGACTTTTGACAGTTTTCACAAAAATCAAAGAATCAAAAGGAATTATTGCATTTTAACATTTAAAGTACTTCATCGATATAAAAGACACAACAACTGCTGATACTATTCATGATATTCAGTCCTACCGTAAATATTGAAGAGTGAACATGAATCAAATAAATATATTTTTTAAGACAATGAGGATATTGAACGAAAGCATATTTCAAGTGGAAGATCTTAAAAAACCCACAATCTGACAGAATCTGTTACACATTTCAACATTCATCTACTTCAAATTCGACATTGTTTATTTCAGTCTCCTCTCAAGTTGCAAGTCAGTGAAAGCGTGATTTCCTCCATGTGATAAGATCCCTGGCTTTCACTTCCCTTGACACCAAAATCAATTTTTGATAGTTATCGACACAGGTTGGATTGAATCAGTCATCCAGCGGGGGACAAGGAAAGATGAGATTAGGCGCCGATCATTTCATATGTTGTAGGGGGTCTGAAATAATTTTTATAAAGAAATACAGCATCACAAAACAATTTTCAGAAGTTTCTTCATAAAAAAAGTATCTGTGTGGTAGATATGCTGGGTGTCAAGAAATTTATTTGTTGCAGTTCCGATAAAAACACAGTTTGCTGAAACACGGATCCCATCCTCACACCCCCTCGTGATTTAATGGATGAATCCACTTATGCATATGGATTGAGAATACACAGATAAGATATATTTTTTGAGAATGGACCAAATCAAATCAGGTCGTGTTGCAAGTACATTGAACACTGTTGGTTCTGCCTAAAACTAATAAGATATTCCTGATTACACAAAACATCCATTTTCATCTGATATTCTATGAGTTGATTTGAGTATATAAATCACAATAACATATTCAGTTTAGATGATTCAATGGGTCAGTGAGGCTTCCTGTAAGAGTTGGCCAAGTTGCAGATCTGATGTCAAAGTTGCTCATGGTGCCATGATGATGCACCAAACTCTCGATGGATTACAATTGTTGAGTCTCTGATAGCAATTAATGGTAGAAACATTGAATTGGGTCTTTTTTCAAACCACTTTTTTTTTAACTACATTCCCATCAATATCACAACAGGACACCAGAAATGGGCCTCACACATTGTACCCATTTGTGGAATCAAACCCGGATCTTCGGCATGATGAGCGAACACATAAACCATTAGCTATCCCACCGCTCTGATGGTATAAACGAAGAAATATCAATGCATCGATAGTATGTGTGATTATAGTTTAGTAATTGACTTCCATCAATAAATGTGCAGCGCAAAATACAGGATGTACCAGATTCATGCAATTTGAGTTATTTAGCAGTGTTAACTGCTTACTTCATCTGCATTTCAAGTTTCCTGTCAGTTATCAAAAGAGACTGAAACTACATCAAACTGTTTCTATTTCATATTCATTTGGAAAATGACTTCAAATGAGACAATCCAAGGAGAGAAAAAAAACTATTGGAATAGTTGGTCACAATAGACTATCACTATCACAATAGTGTGGTGCAGTAGACTACAGGTATTGGAATAGTTATTTCCCCCTCGATGATCACCCCCTCACCAACACATTCAGGCTCACTCAGTCAGCCACTCGCTCACTCACTCACTCACTCTGCCAGTCAAATGAAAACACATGATACAGAGCCACTTGATTTATACAAACATTAATCAAGCCACTTCTAAGTCAAACATTCATACACCAGCACACTTCCACTTTTTATATTCTCACACAAATAGGAATCTAACATGGAGGAAGCATCAATAGAAGAGCCAACCAAGGGGAGGTAATTATCTTTTGATTTGGACACATGGGATGACAGAAGCAGTGGACTTTGATTGATTTTTTATTTTTTTCCTAAACAGAATCAGATCCATCGACCGGACCATCTACAAACTGTTTCACCCACCAATACGCTCAGATGCGCACATATGCATGAGCACACTGAGCTTCTACCATGTCAGGGGCAGTGGGATAGCCTAGAACTTCAAGCGTTCACTTGTCATGCAGTAGGCCTGTGTTCTATTCCCCACGAGTACAATGTGTGAAACCCATTTCTGGTGTCCCCCACTGTGATACTGCTGAACTATTGCGACATGTCCTGTAAAAGCATACTGACTCACTTGTTACGTACACTTCAGTCAGGCCACAAAGTTACAGACCACAGTCTCTTAATGCATGTAATCTTGACAGACACAAATGATAACATTTAAATCACTCTGAAGGGCCAGTGAGAAGGGAGATTCAGAACCCGAGGCAACCTGGACTTTCTTCATATGAAGTTTCCATTCACACACACAACTGGACTCTGAAATGATGATATTTTACAGGAAAAAAAGTTCATTGCCAAAAAAGATAAAGTATAATGAAAAAAAACTGCTCTTTCTTCATTTTCAGTATGACAGACAAGGTTTTGCTTTGCAAACAGAGCCAGATGGATAGAAAAATAACATGTTCAGAGACAGAATACCCACAATCAAATCACAGAAAATACTTCTCTGTTTTCATCATTATTTGACGTCCACAGATATTCAGGGCAGACTGGATTCATTCCTAATTAACCCACCAGACCCCTGAAGTCTTCCTGGGCACGATCAGTCACACTTTGTGATATCTACATCAACATCGCTACATGGTCGTCAGCCACTCTAATGATTATACATATCGTAAGTCAAGCATCTCTAACCTAGCAGCACATGTTTGCGGTTATGATGATATTTATACACAAACAGGAAGTTAGCATGGTGGAGGAAGCATTAACAGGGTGAAGAGTCACCCAAGGGGAGGTAATTATCGCCGATTTGGACACATGGGATGTTTGAAGAAGTGGACCATGTTTGCTTCTGCCCTTAGAAGACTGTTCACCCACGAAATTGGGTGCAGCAACTCATCCGAATGAGATATTTTAGGCAAATATGCCACTGGACATAATGTACTAAGCACAAACTGAAAGTGAATCCTTACACATTTTGAAGAAAATTTTGAAACGAAAAGAAACCTAGAGGAATTATATGGTACCTTAAAATAAACATGTGACGTTTGCAAAACTAATATCACTTTGCGGAATTGGTCCAAAGTTTTAGGCAAGCGTTTTTGAAACCATTAAGGAAAGTATGTCAAATCATGTTCTGTCCAAATGTCAAAATATCCATCTTGTGTATTTTACTATAAACATAACATTTTCCTGAAGACATACTTTACTAGGGTTGGAAGTGCTCAGTCACAACTGCATATCATGATTTGCATATAAAGTAGGATTTATTTGAATTCTTTAAAATTTGAATTTGCTCTGAACATTTTCAAACGCTACGAGGAACTCTTGTCAAGAGAGTAAAGGCAGTGAGAATGTATTCCCTGCATTACTGACAAATAAGAGTGAGTGAGTGAGTGAGTGAGTGAGTGAGCTTGATTGTACATCACTTCTAGCCATATTCCAGCAACATCATGGCGAGTGATACCAGACATGGGCTTTTCACATTCTACCTTTGTGAGGAATCAAACCCATGTCTTCCGTGTAGTGAGTAAACGCTTTAACCACTAGGCTACCCACATATACTACAAGTAACATAGTATTAACAGCAGAGAAAGCTGCACATTTAGCTATGGCCCATGTGGGAAGACACATCATGCACCAATCACTGATTCAATATTCAATGATGAAATGAGTTTTTGAAATGCTTTTGCATGAACTTTGAATAAAAAACTCATCCGCATCCATCCCAAAGCCTTTGCAAAATATCAGTAAATCTACAAACCTCTAAAATATTTCTATCTGCACCATCCTCTTATATTACTTATGAGTCCAGCATGAGTAATCTTGATTCAACTCAATAACCATCGCCAGCATTTCCATAAATCACCAATTCCCTTTCAGAAGCACAAATATCAAACCAGTACAGACCATAACTGCTACAAATGTTACCAATATTCCATCCAATCATGACATACACTCCTTTCAGGCATGTCTAAATCGCTGAAATGCTGCTGAATTAATGCTGCAGAGGCGCTAAACTTTAACCCTATGACCCAAGTCGGATATTCGTAATGGCTGTAGATAAGATGAGCCATGAATGCTTTCTGGCAAAGGTTAAAACACTGCAAGTATCCATATCTTGGTACTAATTGACTTGCTATGAAACACGATGATCCATAGATGAGTAATATCGCAAACTAGCTATCCATGATCGTACGCCATTAACACAAATTCATGACTAAACCTTCATAGTAACTGTATGCTCTCCGTTAGGCAGAAACGTTGGCATTCAGATCTTTCTTTCCACTGAACAGAAAATTATGATTGATTTTTCTAGGTTATTCTGTAATTTGCTTGCCATTCTGTACCAAAAATCTTACTGTGGAGGATATCTGGTGGATGTCAGTCTGAGGCACTGTTACACAATATGATCTGCGCAGATGAAGAAGAAGAGATGAGCTGACTTTCTGTACCATTCTGGACTAGACATGTATGTCATATATAAAAACTAATACATACAGCTACCTTCAGTGGTTGAGTCAAAAATAATCATGAAAAATGTCCTTAACGGAGCTATTTACTTCAAAACTTGCTATATCATGATGTAAAACAAGAAATGAATTATTCTAAGCCAGAAAATAATATTGAGGTAAATCACTGGATACTTTGAAACTTTGAAAGTTTCAAGGTATCCAGCTATTCATAAATGCACATGCAATTAAGTGAAAATGCTGTTCACCTGAAACTAGTAATAGGATAAGAAGTGATGTAAACATCGCAAAAAGTGTCAAATTATGGTAACAGTAATTTTTTGCGATGGCAACATTTAGTCTTTCAACTCAAACTTCTCTTAACTCATTTGCAGATAAATACATTCAGATCTTTTATTATATACATTGACAGGACAGACCTTTTCCAAAACAGTAATCTTCTAATGATTGTTAAAACCAGCAAAAACTTTAAAATATGTTGCAGTGTCGTAGCTATTTTGAGGGATAACTCCAGAAAAAAAACCCAAAAAAACCCAAACACAAAAAAGTACAATGCATTTCACATTTTCAGTTTCATCACTACTGGCCTGAAAAACTTGAATGATGTTAGGAACTAAGTAGAATGGCCAGGCTGCATATTGCCTACAACATATGGAAGGAATCTTCTCCAGATTTCTAGTAGCGGGAGTTTTTATCAAGTCTGGCAATCTCAGCCATAAACATGGCAGCTTCATCTTGAATATGTATATTTTCTGATTTTCTGTTCAGTCTAATTAGCTTATTTAACTCCCCCAATTACTCATCTGGTAGCCAAAAAATATTTCAAAGATAGCGCTTATCACATATTCTATTCACACCTTGAAAGATATACATCAAATAAGTCAGGACTGGATGAAGATTTTCAGAGTTTATCTTACAAAATTATTTTCCAAGTGACAAAAAATATCGTCTACCAAATCTTTTATCGGAATCTCTTAACACAACGACAGGCAATAAATCAGAACAGATACCATGTTCTATGCAAACATAACACCGAATCTTAAAGAAAATATTCTAAATAAAATTTGTAAAATGTTTAGAATTTAATCTTTTTCAAACAGGTATTTAACTGTCCAAAAACATAGTACAAACTGTTTCACTCCAAAGCAAATAAGTTTCTTTTAGCCTTAAAGTGGTGAAAGAAAGAAAGAATTAAGCATTAGACATGATAATCGATTTGGTAATCTCATTCGAAATGCATTTGACCTTAATAGGATTCAGAGTGGTATGGAAAAAGTGATAAACTGTTCGCAAGATGTTTTTTTTACTGCGATGATGAGTAAAATACAAGTATTTGCATCCCAGCATCTGGGGAAAGCCTCCAGTAGCTCCATAAGCTAACGTGGCCGATATTGCCCTTTTCGCACAAAACCCCTGGGAGAATCTGATGAGCGCAAATCAACAAGTTTCACGATGGTAAATAGTTCCACTATCACATTTAAAGTTTCTTTCACAAAATCAAATTGATCTGCCATTTTGAAAGCAGTCGAAGCCTCCATTGGGATATTGACTGATGAAAGAAGAGAATGTCATTACTGTCAAAATATTGACAAATTTTCAGCAGCAGTTTAAAGTTTTGCAAGCTTTCAACAAATCGTCCTCGGTAATGAGTTCTAACAAATACAAAACCTTCCATTTCTGAAGAGAAGTGGGATACTTTTAATGATGCCATGATTGAGAGTTCAGCCCAGGATACATCAGATCCAAGCATGGCATCCATTCAGTAACTTGCTTTACTGGATATCAGGCTGAAACACTTGTGACAGAGACAGAGTGAGACAGAGAGAGAAAGAGAGAGACAGTGAGTGAGAGAGCAAACGAGTTGGGTTGGTTTGGGTTGGGGTGGTGGTCAAGTTTTTAAACAGAAGTATATTTATTCGTACTTTGTACCTGTGTCAGTGACTGTCACGGCACTGAACATTTGTTCAGATTTAAAGACTACTTTGATGTAGGTTAGAAGCTTATAGTAATGAAAGTCTCTTCTAACTGGGTTAGAAAGCAAGTCAGGTTTCTTATTTCCCTCAGCTGTGTTTTTGCAGTATCTTGTGGAGAACACCAGTTTCACTTGTACCTATTGTACCTATTTTACATATAGTGCATATTTTACTTACTGTACAAAATGTATATATTGCACTTATTGTACATATTGTACATCCTGTATATATTGTATATATTGTACATATTGTACATCCTGTATTTATTGTATATATTTTACATATATGTACATATTATACTTCTTGTACATATTGTACTCATCTTACTTAATGTACATACTGCATTTATAGAATATAAATTATTTTTTGTACATACTGTACTTTTTGTACCCATGTTTATTCACACTGAACCCAGGTTTTATTGGATTGTTATGTCAGTTTGCTGGTAATGACAGCAATAATGACAGCTGTAATGACAATGATTAATGTGCGGGTAGCTAATTAGTTAAATTACTGTGTCATTAGCAAACTACCTGCTGTTACACAGTTTCTGGAAAACCAAAGCAAGCACATTTAATTGTTTGTTACACAACATTAAAAACTGTTTTGTTTTTTAAACTGTTATCGCAAAAAAAACCAACAAAACAAAAAAAACATCTTGAAATAAATGGTGCCAGAAGGTCTGCAGGGAGTTCTAAGAATTCATCTCAGGGCATCAATGCTATAAACTTAATACAAAATAGTTAAACGTCCATTTTTTTCAGACTTCATGCCATTGGTTACATCAAGAGAGATTAACTCGAGTCATAGGAAATCTTCATGTGTTCTTTCAATTACTTTGTGTACTATACGTAGATGTAGTAGCATTGGATATTCCTAGGGATGTCTGGGAAATCAAAGCGAAGATAATCCCATTCCAATACATATATATATATTTCTCTTTGATCTAAAATTTCCTTAAGATGACACAATAAATATTCACGATCCTGTACACTGTACCACCCCTAACACACTCACTCATGATCTAATTTAATTACCACTCACAATCAATGAGAGATTTTCACAAAAACCTAACCCTGAGCGACGGTTACTGACCAAGATACTATTGTCCTGCAGACTCCACCAGACAGTATTGTCTGCCAACCTCTTCCACCAGACTACTTCAAGCGTTCCCAGCAACCCACAAAGAACCTGAAGTGAACTGACACAATGGGTTAGAACCCTGCAGTGTCCAGCGAGCAGCTCATTCATTAGACGAAACTGTGGCTGAGGGGAGATGTTTAAATAGGAGGGTCTGCTGGCCAACATTTCTTGGCACATATCGGTCACTACACTGCCCCAGATGAAGTTCTTATTACCATTTAATCAATTCATATCCATCTATTTATTTATGAAAGAAAAGACAAAACATCATAAGCAAAGAAATGCCATTGCTTATTAATACTCCTGGACAAAAATTAAGCAACATGTATTTAATATCTCTCATACTGTTTTAAGCAGTTTTGATTCATATTCCCTACCATAAATTGAACAATGATGAAAAATATTGATTGGACATATTATCCTGACACACTGCACAGATTGTCTAGACAGCACAAGATACTGATTTCAAACATGATATTATCCACACAACTGTCCGCACTGAAAGGGCACTCGCTGACCACATAGGAGGAACAAACTCTGGGATATTCAGGAATAGTCTAGACCTTTTCATCACACATAAATTCTTGTTTAAGTCATGACAGAACAAGGGATGAAATCAGAGGTGATAGTGACAAGCTCCACACAAACTGATACAATGTGTATATATAGCTGTGTATTATATGGCAAGGGACTGTGGTAAATAATTAAGTGACTTCTGCTTCTAGTGATTGATACCCTCAAGTCTGCATCAGTGGCTAATATACTGCTATACAAGAAAACCGCTGGAAGGGACTGTCATACACATCTCTGCACCAAGACAATTTGTATCATTTCTATTTTTGCTCTACAATAATCATTGTCATCAGGTTCCGCTAGTTTATGTTGGTGCTTCCTGTATTTTGTGGAGACATTCACTTCATTCATTATATTTACCAAATACTGTGCACCAATCTCATTATCTCAGTAAGCCCTGACCGATTAGATTCATGTGGCGAAGTTCTCGGGAAATGTGTCAAGAGGGTTAGAGGCGATTCTGGTATCGCTTTTCATTGATTTTGTCTACATCGACAGCACTTCAGAGAGAAAGTACAGTTCATATGTATCTGTCGTAACAGGAGAGAAGCCTCAATGATTAATGGATAACTGCTAAATGTAGCCAGTACTTCTACACTAGCTTTGGACATTAGTGATACAAAGGAGTAATCGAGACAAAGTAGGATTTGACTAAAATGAATTATCAACTGTTCCAACTGCGGGAACAGAGATCTATTTGATTCCATCTTCCAAGACAATCCTGGTTGGACTGACTTAACCATGTAGTCTAGTCAGCCACACTTGGTCTCCGTTCAGTTAGATTCAATAGCCTGATTTATCTGTCTGACTTAATATCGGATACAAAGTTTCAGTGAGTCTATCATTACATGACACTCAGCAATATTCCAGCTATAAGGCGGCAGTCTTTAAATAATCAAATGACAGGCTCTCACTTGCATTGAGGTCCTACACTTAAACCTTGCTGACACAGGCCACAGTCTAAAATAATCTGCTGAGCATCAATGGAATTAGCAACTGAAAAAAGAAAAAACACTGGCAACCAGTTTGTCCAAATTCAGAAAATCTGCATTACCTCTAATCCTGTTATTTTATTTCTTCGTCGTGGAGTCATTGCTGTTTCCAGAGGAAGAACACACTTAGCTCTGCTCCTAGTGAGATAAGTTCAAGTAACGTTCAAACTGAAGTTCTCAATGCACAACGAAGACGGCCCCTTGCCATCCCCACCCTTTTGAGGTTCTTTGAACTTCCAAATTTTATTCAAATAATTTCAAATCATTGCGGCAAGTTATCACTCTCTGCAGCCATTTTTGTGAAACATCATATTGTCCCCACAAAAATTAATTTATAACAATATCTTGGTACAGACTTACGGCATGAATAGAGTAAGCCATATTCCTAATCTGAGGACGAGAAGAGAAATAGTTGGCATCAACTGACATTAATATTCTCTGCATTTAATTTTACCAAATTATCGCCTTCAGAGACTACAACAGCAGATAAACTATGCCTTTGAAACAGTCCATTTGTGTTTTTTCAATAATTAGTAGAAAATGAGTGAGTTTAGTTTCACACCACACTCTATATTCCAGCTACACAACGGAGGTCTGTAAATGATCGAGTCTAGACCAGACAACCGTGTTCACCAGCATGAAAATCTACGCAATTGAGATACAATGGCATATGTCAACCTGGTCAGCGAGATGGAAGAAAAAGGCACCGAGTAGAACTTCATGTTGGCCAACCAATACCCTTCACAAGCAGACGACATACAACTAATAAGAACAGAAGGCAGTGATAAGCACTGTAAACAAGCCAGATTCCATACTGACCAACCAATATACGTTAGAAATAAACCCCACAAAGATTCTACAGCAAGGACCCGTCATCAAGCCATACTCCATATTGACCAACCGATACACTTTACACACAAACCCCACAAAGCTTCTACAGGAAGGAACGTCATCAAGGCAGACTCCATATTGATCAACTGATACACATTACACAAAGCTTCAGTACACACACCGTTACAAGCAGCTGGGCAGTAAAGATCCCTGTGGTCAAACTAAATTCATCTCCCAGTAATCAAGAACTGCTCCCAGTGCTGCTGGTGGAATCTAATTCCCTCCCCCCACCCTTCCCCACCCAGACCTTGTCAGGCAATAAACACTGGCAATTAAGGACCCTTAATTACCCGGAAATTAATCACTTGCTCCCAGATGACATGATATACTGAAGGTGGTGCCAAACTGGGGCAGGAGACTTCTGGCAAACTGCAGGTACATTTTGACAGAAAAAACTTACCTGTCTCATCAGTCTGCCTTCAGTCATGAGTGTCCACAAGGATGATATTGGAGCCACTGATGATGGAGCCTGGCTCCATACATGTTGGAGTGGTCCTGGCACAGTTGGCTCCAGCCATGGTGGTGGTGAAAACTGCAACAATGGCTGTTTAGTAAGTCCAAATGATTTGGCTGATGGTGTAAAAGGGGCTGATTCTAACACTCGAAAGAACATTACTCTGAAACTTACAGGGGCGAGTATTTAGAAGGGAAATGACTTTAATATGAAGAACATACAATTAAGAGATATATCAAGATAGTAATATGTTTCATGTTCTGAAGGAATAAAACAGAGGGGGAATACAAGTCAAAGAAATGTTGACGATACAGTAAACTTGTTCCTGAGCCAGCGAGTGCCACACTGTTGTGTGGGAGGTGGATGACTGAATGCAACAATGAAGAGTAGGGTGTGGGAACCAAGTGATGGGCAGCAGGACCTCGTCAGAGACTATGGGAGGCAGGAGAAACACAATCACCATCAGCTCAAGTGGTCCATGAACTGCATCGATGGAATGAAGAAAACAAATTCCTTTGATTAACAGAACAAATGACATTAAATTTAAATGTATAACTACAACATTTCTTCTGACACACAGGAAAGAGCATACAAGGGGGTGCTGGACAGGAAAGGGCATACAAGGGGGTGCTGGACAGGAAAGGGCATACAAGGGGGTGCTGGACAGGAAAGGGCATACAAGGGGGTGCTGGACAGGAAAGGGCATACAAGGGGGTGCTGGACAGGAAAGGGCATACAAGTTGATGGGGTAAGCTACCCTAACCACTTGCATCACTAACCTTATGAATGGGGGTGGATTACCACTCACATTGCACATGCTTGTCTATACACCAAATAAAAACTCATCCCCTCCCCTCCCCTCCCCTCCCCTCTTCACCCCCCTCCAAACACACACCATTGCCATGAATTATCAATTATTAACCGCAACAAAGTAAACTGTGACACAATAAATATGGAGCAAGGGCCTGTCTGTAGTCAGCAGTGTTCCATGCTGCTAGTAGTGAGTAAGATATGTAAAAAAGTACGGAAACACAACTTGTTTGTGGCTGACAGGGTAGATAGCCATACAGTAATGACTGTGATGCTCACACATTCTCTGCTCATCCAGTAAATGCACACCACACCACACCACACCACCTGGTGAGAGTTCCGCCCTTACCCACGCCACAACCCAACCCCATCAAAAACCCAAATTACAAACTGATGTGCATACCTCACCATAAATGTGCATGCAATAAACTAGAGCAGGTACGGGCTAGCGACCACTTATCACCAAAATCTGGCTGTAGTTTGTGCACAGACAGCTTGTATTTCCGTAGCATTTCACACGTTGACACATCACAAAAGCAATAGACTATGAGTGTTAAAATAACTGTAAGTATTTCACATTGTAGACATTACAAGTACTGATACCCTGGGAGGGCTAGACCCAAACGTGTCAGGGGCTGAGACGTGACCATTAGTGTGAAAATTTAATAAATGATGAGAATTCAATGAAAATCATCCTGGCTATGTCATTAACCTCTAGAAAGTGCTGAATTTAATTTGTGTAAACCCATACCCACAATTGCAATCACTAATAATTGGCCTAAATTTAAATAAATACTAGTAATGGAGCAAATGGTTAAAAGTGCCAAAAGATGGCGATAAGTGGTGGGTAGCCAGTATAAACAAAAGTACAATGAAAAACAATCAGTGAGCTTATTTCAGTGTTTGAATTTTACCATGGAGCAAATTTACTAAGTTAAAACACCAGTCCTCTCCATGCTACACAAGCTAATCGATGCGTTTCTTGTGTACAGTAAGCATTAATCATCAAGGGAAATTGACCAGTGTTGCTAATATGTTGCCACGATGAAGCGAAAGGGTTGCATGCCATGTCGGTAACCCCGAATGTGATCTTGTCTGTACACATGTGCATTCCTCCTCCCGGACACGATGCACACGTTCGAGCAGATAGAAAATACTGCCAGGAAGAGAGGCACTGTGAGCCATTGTTGGGTGGAAGGAAGGTTGTCCGTGAAAGCTGCCATGACACTATTGACAGCCAGCCGAAGGCTGCCTGCCAGGTCCAGGTCCAAGTTAACCAAGCCTTTCCTCGCTCGGACGGCAGTGTCAGTCGGACAAGCAAATGGCGGGAAGTTCTTAAGAGTAATTTGCGATTAAAAACGTTAAATAGAGGACAAAATGGTGACTTACCATACCTGTCCAGCTTGGAAAACACGCTTTCGCTGTTTGAAGTCCAACCTGCATGGCGGGCCCACGTGATCCGGAAGCTGGCGCTTTAGTGCGGTCCAAGACCAAAACGGCTCCCTCCCTATCAGGTTTGGTGAAAACAATGATTGTGCAGAGACCCAAAACAGCACTGTTACTGGCTGATGGCGTTTATTTTGTTAGAATGGCCAGCCACACGCCACGCCCACCGCCACAGGGAAGGTGACTTTTCTCCGCACTCCAGCGGCTGAAAAAGAATAGATGGTTTTAATAAAAAAAATGAACTGAAGGCGTTTTCAGGTGCAGATATGTCAACTTGATGGCAAACACGTCTATTGAGTTTTGCATTTAGAAAAGATGGCATTGATGGCAGGCTTAGCCAGGTGGAGGATATTTGAGAGGTGCGAATGAGGTGACTGACTCCAGGGACATGTAGGATAGTACAACGTGACCATATATGGAAGAAGAATTAAAGACCCACAGCGCACCCGGCAAGCAGGGTTGGAGTGGATTGTTGGCTCGTTTAGGAACCGTTTGTAGTCTGTATAGCCTTTGCAGGTTGCTGTGATGTGGTATATATGTTGCTTATGGTGGATGGAAGGAAGGAAGGAAGGAAGGAAGGAAGGAAAGAACGATGAAAGAAAATGGCTGCTTGGAAGAGGTTTCGGTGTGCGTGGCGCAAGGTTAGGGCTGACGAGGATGGCGACAAAGGCGACAAAGGCGATTGGTGGGTAGGCGTGTTTTGGGCTGAACGTGAATTTTGATTGGTGGTTTGAGGAAGGGAGTGAGAGAGAAAAAAAGGTGGGTGGAAAGGTGGGTATGCAACGGGGTGTGAGAGTTCCTTCAAAAACGCCAGAACTGGCACCGATTTGGACGCTCTCTGTGACCAGAGTGTATGATTGTGTTCGCGGATGCCAATTTGGCACTGCGTGCAAGAGTTTGGGCAAGGATTTCGGCTTATGGAATTAGTGGACGAGATATGTGGCAGGGGAAAGCGGAGTCACACGATGGCATCGATGGTAAACAGGACGGCTTCCGGGTGAATATCACGAATGAATGAAGACCTTCCACTTAATGAAAATATCACTTTTACTATGGTGCATAGATATAACATGGAGTAACATATTCTGATGTGTTTTGCATTTTTTTTTTTTTTTTTTCTTGGAGGGGGAGGGGTTGTTGTCTCCTTTTTTTGTTTGTTTGTTTCATTTTTAACAAAATAAGTTTAGGATTCAGTGCGATGAAAATGATTCCATTCCATTTCATTCCTGGGTTCCAAGCAGCCTGTCACCGCAATGGATGTGTAAACTGTGTTTCTTTTTCTTTGGTCACTCGCTGTAAATCCATGTTGTGAATGACTGAAAACATGACTGTGCAAGATGATTAAATAGACCACAACATAGGCACATGTACTGAGATTCATAGCATGGAAATAGGTGAAGGAATCGGGTTGAACTGAAGTTAAACATGTTGAATCGTATTAATTAGTCAAATTAGGTGAGCTGTGTTATGTAAAAATGAAGCTGAGTTTGGTTCTGAATGCATATCCTTTAAAGCTAATACCTTAATAACAAGCAAAAAGCACATAGGAATTCGATATCAATCCACAGGATTGTGCGTACACGGCGACACCTACTTCTGTGTCGTAACTGCCACTATGCAAGAAGTAGAGCCAGAACGACCCAAGCAATGACAGAATTAACTCGAGGAGGAAGAGAGAATAAACCATAAATAATGACACGTTTATTACAATTCACAATACTTAAAATTTCGGTAAGAGGTTAGTAATCTGTAATTTAAATTGTTCACTGTGTGAATTAGTCAAATTACGCTAACTATTTTATAGGAAATGTTGGTTTGATTTTATTATGCACTGCTAAAATTTAGCTTGTGACAAGCTGCCTGCTCTTCAACGTCTTTCTAAAGTGAACGACCTTTATTGTAACGAAGGTGTGCTATAAATAATACCGTGACGTCACAAAAGCTACAGCTGAATCTGTGAACTCGAGTGAGACACAAATACCGTCTATAGCCAGAGCAAGTCTGGACTCAGTGGCGAGTGAAAAAAGAGAGAATGTGTAAGGGGGGGAGGGATTTTTTCCGGCTTCCATGACAACAAATTTGACCTCGACAGAATTTGGTGGTAGTGCGTTTTCCGGAGCAGAACTGTCAAACTTTACAATACTCCCCTTACTCTCAGACATGAAGAGTACTAGTATTTTGGATATATATGGATCACTTTGTCTTCTTTTCATTATATATATTTCTATAAAGTTGATATATTTACTTCAGAAAATACGTGCAGTCAGCTTAGATATATCACACAGAGCACAACATAAGACCTTGAACAAATGCCGCATTGAAGACACTGGAGAGATGACTTTTTCGTGACCAATATGAAAATTAAATACATGACAGTTTTTACCATATACGATATTTTAGACACAACTTGCTATGAGATGGTGTGCCAATGTATAATGCTGGGCACAGTTGGAGATACGCTATGGTCAATAGGTTTGAGAAAGAAAGGAGTTTACCTAGATGCCATTAATGGAATGACGGCAACACTCCCATTCTACAACGATTACTCCTAACGCCACACTCAGCAATATTACCGCGATACTTCAGTAGGGCTGTACCAGCGGGCTGTCAGTAATCGAGTCAATCCAGTGATCAACAGCATGAGCATTGATCTACGCTGGTGTGATACGACGACATATCCCAGCCTGGCCACCCGATCCCGTCAGTGATCCCTTACGACAACCGTTTGAAAACTATCTTACATGTGCGTGCGTGCGTGCGTGCGTGCGTGCGTGCGTGTGACGCGCATATCAAAGACACGGTTGAGTTGAATTAGTATGCTTGAACGGTCCACCACGTTTATCAAAAGACATATCACATGTGAAATAATATTCGGTATCTCTGATTGGCGTTGACTACTATATGTTGTCTATGTGTTGTGGAAATTAATTATTAAGATAGGTGGACAGGGAGACTGAACTAATTCTCACGGGTTGAGAACAGCAGAACTCTGGTCGGACGCGCTAGAGACAGACAAAACATGAACTCTCCCACATGGACACATGTCGCACCCGCATTTGCAGACCCAACCTCTCTTTTGAGAGGCATTTTGGAAGTTGTAACGATGAAGGAAACCTGCAGGTTCCATGAAGAGTCAACTTTGCAATGAGTTTGACGTTCCGATGCAGGTACACACGCCGTTAAAGGTCACATGCAACCAAAAAATCAAACCTAATTAAAACACAACTATCACTTATTCATGACATGAAATATACATTGCTGCTTTTGGAAAAAACAAATAAAAGATACTTATAAGCGTACAATCACGATTCAAAAGTGCAATATTTTGTACTTGGGCTTACTTCCCTCGAAAGAAAGCCTCTGGAGACCGACCCCAGCCACAGCGGGTGAGTCAAGTGTAACGACGGCTACCGATTGGCTGGTTCATTTGCTGATACGCTGAGGGCTCATTGTGTGTAAAGAAAGTAAGATTCCTTAGGGATTACAACTTCAAGTCTTTGAAGGGCATTTAGCAGTGAAATACATAAGAATGAAGATTTTTATGGATATCAACTTCCTGTATTCAACTTTTTGTACTTGATGCGTCGTTTCAGTATGGATTCATATCCTGTTGTGAAACGAAATCATATATACCAACAGAAGTGGTTATCCGTGAAGAATGTATATAGGGATGTTATGTTTTGTAAATTTATGTTTTCCGAATTTACGTTCGATCCAATCAAAAATCATTTCAGTAGAGATGGTAAACTACTGCGTAGCTGGAAACTGTCATTCGTCTAAGTACAAAGCAGGACTTGAAACTGACTGGAGTTTGCATCCAGAAAAATGGATGTAATTTGTTTGCAACCCACAGACATAAAAAAACGTCATGTGTACAAATATGACACCTACCTAATTACATAATGCGACAGAGACGGGACTCGGGTGTATGTGTCACAAATCAATTTATTTTGTTTATGGCGTATAGCCCGATAGGTGTCAAGTTCGAATTGCATGTGGTCAATGATTGAAGCTGTCTATTGCATATTGTCTTTAGCGGACAGGCAGGCAGACATATAGGTGTCAATAAACCAGGCATTCAGCTTTCTCTGTCACAGAGACTGCATACCACAATCAAGTTTTTTGTTGTTGTTGTTGTTGTTGTTGTTGTTGTTTTAATTTATTTTGTACGTAACGAGTAGATTGTTTACTTGTTTGTGCACACAAGCAAGACTACTACTCACGTGACCTTTAAATTAAGCAAGTCATACAAAGAATTGAATTGAGGAGAATATATCAAATACCCTGAGATTGGTTGTCATTACAATGCAGAAAAGGTAGCGTGGAAGCCAGATAGACAAGAGAGGTTAGATTACTGGTATTTCCAGTAAATTAGACGGTTACAGACCGACGAATATGAAATATCCTCCATATATCCTTCACATATCCTTCACCCTAAAGCTAACCCTAACCCTCATCCTAACCCTCACCCTAACCCTGACTAACCCTAACCCTGATCCTAACCCTAACCCTATCCTAGCCCTAACACTCACTCTAACCCTAACCCTAAAACTAAGCCTGACCCTAACCTAACCCTCACCCTAAAACTAACCCTAACCAACTAAACCTGACCCTGACCCTGACCTTAAAACAAAAACTAACCCTAACCCTAACCCTCACTGTAACCCTAAGCCTAAACCTAACATTAAGCCTGACCCTAGCCTAAGTCTAACCCTAACCATAACCCCAGGTCTCAGGTTAAACCTGACCCTAAGCCTGACCCTAAAACTAAAACTAACCCTCACCTCACCTCACCCTCACTCTAACCCTAACCATAAGCCTAACCCTAACCCTAACCCTAACCCTAACGTAAACGTAAACGTAAACGTAAACGTAAACGTAAACCTGACCCTGACCCTAACCTAAACCTAAACCTGACCCTAACCCTAACCTAAACGTAAACCTAAACCAAAACCTGACCCTAAGCCTAAGCCTAAGCCTAAGCCTAACCCTAACGTAAACCTAAACCTGACCCTAAGCCTGACCCTAACCCTAACCCTACCCTACCCTACCCTACCCTACCCTACCCTACCCTACCCTACCCTACCCTACCCTACCCTACCCTACCCTACCCTACCCTACCCTAACCTAACCTAACCTAACCTAACCTAACCTAACCTAACCCTACCCTTAACCCCAAGCATAAGCATAAGCTTAAGCCTAAGCTTAAAACTAAACCTAAGCCTGGCCCCAGGCTGACCCTAACCCTTACCCTAAACTTGACCCCAACCTCACCCTAAGCGCAAGCACAAGTTTAACCCTAACCCTAACCCTAACCAATCATAAGCTTCAACTGAAGCGTAAAGCTAAGCCTGACCGTAACCCTCAGCCTAAGGCTAAACCTAAACCTCAGTCTAAGTCTAAACCTAACACTAACCCGAGACCGAGACTACGACCTAAACTCACACCTAAACCTAGACCTTACTAGTGGTTATTGGTAATGGGTTAACAAATAGGACTATGGGTTAGGGTTGTGCGTTTTTAGTTTTAGTTAAGGTTAGATATGTTTAAATGTAGGGCATAGTCCAGTCAAACCCCTGTCCTGTGCAGTCCAGTCCAGTCCAGTCCAGTCCAGTCCAGTCCAGTCCAGTGGGCGGTGGGGTAGCCAAGTGGTTAAAGTGTTCGCTCGTCACGCCGAAGACCGGGTTCGATTCCCCACATCGGTACAATGTGTGAAGCCCATTTTCTGGTGTCCCCCGCCGTGATATTGCTGGAATATTGCTAAAAAGCAGCATAAAACTAAACTCACTCACTCACTCACTCACTCACTCACTCACTCACTCACTCACTCATCCTCATCCAGCCCAGCCCAGTCCAGTCCAGTCCAGTCCAGTCCAGTCCAGTCCAGTCCAGTCCAGTCCAGTCCATGGGCAGTCACACTGAGATAGACTGTTACAGTCACTGTTATTGTCACCGTCATATTCACAGTCACAGTAATGTTCACAGTGCGACATGCCTTAGAGGTGCGGTGGATTCGGCAGGGAGGGGAGCGGAGCAGAGTAGAGAGGTGGGGTGGGGTGGAGTGGAGTGGAGTGGAGTGGAGGGGAGGGGAGTGGAGGGGAGCGGAGTGGAGAGGAGAGAATCTATGTGTATACTACCACCTTTGAACACCTAAAATCGCTTAATTGTGAGTAGCTCAGAGGGCCTTCAGTGACAGACCAGTGTTCATATCTGGTCCAGGCTTCAATATTTCAGAACCGCCGTCATATACCTATAATACTGCTGAGTGAGTGCGGCAAAATCATCAACATACAATTGCAAACAAACAAACAAACAAACAAACAAACAAACGAAAACACGCACGTACGCATGCACGCAGGTACCAACGAACGAACGAATGGACGCACGCGCACATGGTAACATTTTGTATAGGTAGCATAAATGGAAACGTTAGGCAAACACTGTAATAAAATATTGACAGTGGAGGGAGACCCAAGTGTAAGAAATCACTTCAACATTTCCCGATCTGCACATTCATCAAGAAGACATGTCCTCTCTGAGTCTCAGACAGCTCATACAGCGGCAAGTATCACTGAGTGTTACACATTAGCTGAGCGTTCATCATTCAACAGAAAAAAATCTGATGGATTTACCATAAAAACTCTAATACTATGTGAGAAATAATAATCTGTGGGGTGACGTCAATTATGCCACTTGCGTTTGTTACCTTTTTGTAAGATGTGTTTAGTGAATAGCCATGACATGGATATGGCAGTTGGTAAGAGGGTGACAGAGTAAAAACCGTTATTGCTAGCTGAGGTTGTGTGTTGTGTTGTGTTGTGTTGTGTTGTATTGTGTTGTGTTGACAATATTGGTGTACATAGCACAACGTACCTGGGAAAACTTTCCCACCTGTGTTTCGACGTGTATGCCTGTATATGTGTGTGACATGGCATGCGATGTAATATAAAATGAAATTTCTTTTTCATGAAGTGACTGGGT